>NC_142015.1:840000-1006250 GCF_049901735.1 Notechis scutatus | reverse complement strand
ATTGACCGACCCACGTTGGATCCTACAACATTATCCTGAGACATGTATATTTGCCTTCAGATGAACGTGTGGCTAATGATGGCTTGGAACGAAGAGAGTTGGTCCGAGATCTCTGGAAGGTGCCATTTTTGAGAAGTTTGAGGAAGGCATTTCCAACTACTCAACTCTCCCCAAAATGCTGCCTATCGTTATTCATCTTCCAGAATGTTCTGGGACCCTTAAACTAAGGCATCTAATTGGCCAGTGAGAATGGGATAAAATGTGTTTAAATGTACAATGGTAGCTCGGTGTTAAATTGGTTCTGGGATGTGTGACAAGTACTAAAAAGGATGTATCCCAAATAAACCACATAATTTACGTCATGATCCTTTTTTCAGCTGGGAAGAACTTTCGGTCTGTCCCTTTTCCTAGGTCAGTCCTTTTCCCAGAAGTTCCCACAACTTCCTGTCCATTCCCCACGTCCATCCCTCTTTTCCTATCCCAGCGCGTCGAGTACTAAACAAACAGCAAGCACCGGGACAACATTTTCGCGTCAAAATGCATCAAATGCCAAATTTAATCAGCTTTGAAGCAGCCAAGTTCTGAGGTACCGCTGTACTCCAAAACAAGGCCAAACTGAACATTAATCGACTCCCTTATCATCTGCTCCATTTAATCCTGGGGGTGTTTTTTGGACACCGTTGGGAATTTGAAAAAGACAGATTATAGGTTGCCTATGCGGGATGCTAAATGGAATTCCACCACATCCCTTACAGGGCATCTAACGAGAGAGACCAGTGAGCACCGAAAATACAGAGAAAGAGGCCCTGGAAGGTCTGGTGTTTATTTTTTCAGTACCATCTCAGGTGGCTATAAATCAGCTCCCAGACAGCTTCATTAATAACGCAGAGCTGCAGGTTAAAAGACCTCATTTTACAACCAGCGTTGAACAAAGCAAGTGTTTCATGCAGGCCTCCCAGTCGGTGAAGCTAAATTTGAAAAAAAAAAAAAAAATCAGCCTGAAGGTTCTCCTGAGCAATGGCCACTGCCCGGCCGGTGGAGAAGAACACTGTTTGAAGTTTCATTTTTGAACCTGGAAGCCCTTTGGCCCAACCGAAGTTTGGGTGCCATTTGTAATCCCTCGTCTCTGCTCGCTTCGTAGCTTTTGGGAGCCTTTTCCGGTTTTGCCTTTAAAACGCATTGACCTGAAATACCATAAGCTGCTTTGAGTGACACATGTGCAAGGGAAGAGTAAGACAGAACAGAGTTTCTCAACCTCAGCAAATTTAAGGTGTGCGTGGACTTCAACTCCCAGAATTCCCCATCTAGCCGCTCTTGTTGGGAAATACTGAGAGAGACTATTAAAATAAATCCATTTTCAAGTCTGGGGAAATGTCTGGTTTTATTTTTTGATAACCGCCAGCAAGGAGCCTGAAATCCAGCTGTGGGGAGCTTAAGAGTCTCCTACTTGATTCTGTGCTGACCCGGCTCCCCAAACATGACCAACCCTCTGAAGTGAACTCAAAATATTCCTGTGATTAGGAACGCCGGCAGCCCCGGCAAAACGTTTCTCTCTCACCGCAGGCTAACAAGTCCATCAGGCCAGAAGATGAATCTCTGTGATCATATTAAGAGCAATTGCGTTCTCTTCGCTGATGATGTAAAGCTGTTCAATACCACAGACAATACTGCTACCTTACAAAAAGATCTTGACTATGTATCTGAATGGTCAAACAAATGGCAACTCCAAATCTCAACAAGTAAATGCTCTGTCTTACATATTGGCAAAAAAAATCAGAAAATAAAATACAGGCTGAATAGTCAAGATCTTGTTGATGATCCAAGCTCTGTAAAGGACCTTGGAATACTCACCTCTAATGATCTAAGTGCTAGAGCCCACTGCAACTACATAGCCAAAAAGGCATTAAGAGTTGTTAACCTAATCCTACGTAGTTTTTTCTCTGGTAATATCACACTACTAACCAGAGCATACAAAACATTTGCTAGACCAATACTCGAATACAGTTCATCAGTCTGGAACCCTCATTACGTATCTGATATTAGCACAATTGAGAAAGTCCAGAAATATTTCACAAGAAGAGTTTTCCACTCTTCTACTTGTTGTAGAATACCTTATGCCACCAGACTTGAAATTCTAAAACTAGAAAACCTTGAATTACGCCGTCTTCGGTCTGACTTAAGCATGGTATATAAAATCATACATTGCAATGTCCTACCCATCAATGAATACTTCAGCTTCAACCATAACAACACAAGAGCACACAATAGATACAAACTCAAAGTAAACCGCACCAAACTTGATTGCAGGAAATACGACTTCAGCAATAGAGTGGTCAATGTCTGGAATACTCTACCCGACTCTGTAGTCTCTTCCCCAAACCCCAAAAACTTTAACCTTAGACTGTCTACTATTGACCTCACCCCTTTCCTAAGAGGTCTGTAGGGGGCGTGCATAAGCGCACCAACGTGCCTACCGTCCCTGTCCTATTGTTTCTCTTATTCTTTTATTTTTCTTATATGTACCCATTTCATGTATTCACAACTATGTATACACTTATACTTATTATCTTGTAAACAATTGGCAAATCAAATAAATAAATAAATAAATAAATAAATAAATAAATAAATAAATAAATAAATAAATGGTGGTCTGCCACATCTATTCCTCTCCCTCCCCTGCCTTTGATCCCCAGAGCTAGGGAGGGGCTGCGCTAGCAGCAGTGGCTCTTCCGTCCCAAGGACCGGCCCATAGATTTCCACTGCTCTCCTCTCCTCTGCCTCCTGTGCCTCCGTGTGTCAGGCACTGGATGCAGCTGTTCCTCCTCTTCTGCATCAGCCATCTCTAGACCTGGGGGCAAGTTGACTCTCCATCTAAGGGCTAATGGACGGCCCAGGCTCTGCCTCTGCCTCTGCCTCTCTCTCTCTCTGCCAGCTCTATTCCCTCTTCCCCCTCAGAGCTTCCAGGTTGCCTCAGTGCTGACTCTGACTCCCACGCTTCCTCTTCCTCCTCTGATTCGGCTGCCAACGGGCCACAACAGCCTCAGTAGATTCACAGATAGAGAGAGAAGAAAAACACTTGCAAGAAATGTGGATAACTGATGTTATGCATGCACCACTTCCTACTCCCTGCTCCACAGTAAACTGCAGCGTTGGCAAGTTGAGGCTCAAATGCCAGATACGAGTAGAGCAGAAGAAACACCAAGGCAAACTCGCCACAAGCTCTCGTGGGCACGCCCATATGTCTTGCTTAGAGGGAAAAACCTTTGGAAACTGGCCAGGCTGCACGACTGCAGAGACAAACTTTTTATAACACCTGGCCGGGGGGGGGGAGCATCCAGAAGACCAACTATAGACAACATAATTACCTGAGATCCTAGGTAATCCTCACTCACCAACCGCTTGATTAGCAACTGTTTATAAAGTGATGATGGTGTTAAAAGAAAACAACTCACTCTGAGACCCTATCCTCGCATTGAAGGCCATTGGCTTGCAGGAAGCCGAGTTAATGGAGAAGTAGAATACCAAGCTGCAGTCGTGGCATGATTAATAGTGGCCACAAATCCCAAAGTGGAAGTGAGGTCGTAAGCCTGTTGTGGCCACATGGTTTTCCACTTAGTGACTGTTGCGCTTAGCAATGGAGGGGCCAGGCCAGTTGAGGTTAGTAAGTGAGGACTGCCTGTATATTCAGCGGGATACAGTCAAAAGGACCGTAGTTCAGTAGAACAGTTTTTCCCCGAAGGCCATCACTCTGCTAAGCAAATAATTCCCTCAATACTGTCCAACTATTTACAAAGTCTGCACTACTATTGCTATTCATCTTCTCATCCCTCCTTATGGCCCATCCCCTCCCACTTGTGATTGTATGATGGTAACTTTGTCGCTTGAATCCTTACCATTTATATTGACTGTTTCCTAGTAGGATTTGATGGCTTATTGCAGCCTTTGACTATCATTAAGTTTTGCACCTGATGATTCTTGACTCTTGACGAATGTCTCTTTTCTTTTTTATGTATACTGAGAGCATTTGCCCCAAGACAAATTCCTTGTGTGTCCAATCACACTTGGACACCAATAAAGAATTCTATTCTATTCTATTCTATTCTATTCTATTCTATTCTATTCTATTCTATTCTATTCTTATTGAACCCTTTGACTATTATTAAATGTTGTGCCTGATGATTCTTGACTCTTGATGAATGGATCTTTTATTTTATGTCCACTGAGAGCATTTGCTCTGAGACAAATTCCTTGTGTGTCCAATCACACTTGGCCAATAAAGAATTCTATTCTATTCTATTCTATTCTATTCTATTCTATTCTATTCTATTCTATTCTATTCTATTCTATTCTATTCTATTCTATTCTATTCCATTCCATTCCATTCCATTCCATTCCATTCTATTCTATTCTATTCTATTCTTATTGAACCCTTTCACTATTATTAAATGTTGTCCCTGATGATTCTTGACTCTTGATGAATGGATCTTTTATTTTATGTATACTGAGAGCATTTGCCCCAAGACAAATTCCTTGTGTGTCCAATCACACTTGGCCAATAAAGAATTCTGTTCTGTTCTATTCTATTCTATTCTATTCTATTCTATTCTATTCTATTCTATTCTATTCTTATTGAACCCTTTCACTATTATTAAATGTTGTCCCTGATGATTCTTGACTCTTGATGAATGTATCTTTTCTTTTTTATGTATACTGAGAGCATTTGCCCCAAGACAAATTCCTTGTGTGTCCAATCACACTTGGCCAATAAAGAATTCTATTCTATTCTATTCTATTCTATTCTATTCTATTCTATTCTATTCTATTCTATTCTATTCTATTCTAATTGAACCCTTTCACTATTATTAAATGTTGTCCCTGATGATTCTTGACTCTTGATGAATGTATCTTTTCTTTTTTATGTATACTGAGAGCATTTGCCCCAAGACAAATTCCTTGTGTGTCCAACCACACTTGGCCAATAAAGAATTCAATTCAATTCAATTCAATTCAATTCAATTCTATTCTATTCTATTCTATTCTATTCTATTCTATTCTTATTGAACCCTTTCACTATTATTAAATGTTGTGCCTGATGATTCTTGACTCTTGATGAATGGATCTTTTATTTTATGTATACTGAGAGCATTTGCACCAAGACAAATTCCTTGTGTGTCCAATCACACCTGGCCAATAAAAGAATATTCTACTCTATTCTATTCTTCTTCCCACGTCTCACGTGGGCCAGGAGATATTTCAGAGCTGCTGATTCCATGGATTACAAGGTCCGGCCTGTCATCACCCCACCCCCCAACCAATGTATGGCTTCCACAGGGATGGAACTGAATTGCAATGGAAGCAGGTGCAGCTATTACTGAACTTCCTGAGCTGCTGCTCTTCGTTATTTTCCCTACTGACAAGTAAGTTACAGATGCACGACTTGATTCCTCCATTGGTGACCTTTGTTAACACCCCCCTGAGCTGACAAGAAATCTTTATCTTTTGTTGCCTTGAGCTCAAATGCATCGTTAATTATGCAAATCAAGCTGCCTTGAAGGGCTACAATTAACTGGGATCTGTGAAGACTCTCCAAGCAGCTGCGCGCAAATTTCTGCCGGCTGCATTTGCTGAGGTTGTGAAAAATTGGAGAAAAGCAAGCTTTAATCAACCTAAAACCCACCTCCCAAAATAAAAGCAGCATCAACAAGGATCTGAACATGAAGACGTCTTTTTTTCCAGAATGGCTCTCGAAGATCAAATGCTCCAATGCTGGTGCTGAATTCAATCGGCTCACTCAGCCCCATTGGCTGTTGGTAGGCAGAAGGTTGTTGTTGTTGTTGTTGTGTGTGTGTGTCTGTGTGTCTTTGAATAATAGGAAGGGAGAGGGGATCCCAAAAAAAATCTCACTTCCAAAAAGGTCTCTCTCCTGCAGTGGCCTGAAATACAGGGCTTGTAGAGCAAAGCGGCTCTCTTCACCCCTTGGGGCCCACTGGGGCCACACCTGTCAAATGTCAAAGTAATCTCAACGTATCCAGAAGCTGGGGGGGAAATGGCCCTTCTGCATCCTATTGAAATCCCTGAATTTCATACATTTTAGACCTTTCAGAAAATAAAAGGGAAACCTTTGGTTAGGAGAGAAGGGCTTAGGACGTGTCATGGCTGAGATTGACGTCTTCAGCCTGCCCTCGGGAAGAGGGGGTCGGTCATGCCAGAACGGATGAAAAACTGGTTTCCCATGAATCAGGTGGAAGGTCTCTGGCTTGGAATTTCCTTATTGCACTTAAGAGGTTTCTAGTAATTCAACAAACCAGAGAGTCAAATAAACCTGCTGTGTCGTTACGGCATTCCATCCTAGGCCCCCCATCTACATAACCGCGGTCTGAGCATTAAGTTAATTTTCATATTTGGAAATATAACAGAATAACACAGAAGGGATTGATGGAAGGGATCTTGGAGGTCTTGCAATCCAACCATTTCAGACAAATGACTGTCCAATCTCTTCTTTAAAATCTCCAGTGTTGGAGCATTTACAACTTCAGGAAGCAAGCCATTCCACTGATTAATTGTTCCCACTACTAGGAAGTTTCTCCTTAGGTCTAAGTTGCTTCTCTCCTTGAGTAGCTTCCCCCCATTGCTTCTTATCTTGCCTTCAGGTGCTTTGAAGAATAGGTGACTGTAGGAAGAATGTACCTTCCTAGCTGTACTTGTTCAACAAGCTCCTAGAGGTAACTTCACCTGCCTAGGGAGTATCTACGTGTCAACCGTTTAGTTCCTGTTATGTAAGGTCGCAGGAGCCAAGGGGGCTCAGCGGGAAGCGGGAACATAATCCCCGAGTGCTTTGCCCACTTCTACCAGCTGAACAGATCAAAGGTACAGCCAAAATAAAGCCAAGTGAGCGTGCGCACGGAGTTCCCGGCCCGCTCATCTGTAGTGGCCACCAATGCCTTCACCCAACACTTCAAAGCAGGGGAAGGAGGGTTGATTTCAGTATTTTTGTGCTGTTAGAAAAGCATCTGACAGGCTGTTGAAATATCACTCTCACAACTGCAGCTCCCCTGTTTTATAGCTACTCTGTGCTATCAACATGCCCTAGCAAAAGATTAAAGTACGTAAACAATCCATAAACATAAATGCTCAGAGAAGGGAGAAAGAAGAGGGAAGAGAAAAGAGGAAAAGAGAGAGAGAGAGAGAGAGAGATACACAGAGACAGAGAGAAATTGGGAGAGAGAGAGAGAGAGATTATGTCAAGATGCAATTCATTCAGCAGCTCTTCAGGTATTTGGTTCATTTAGAAACAAGGCGCACCAAAACACTTTGCATAAAAACCCACACTTCAAACGAGATTACTCATTCTGCAACTACGGAAGATTAAAAAAAAACAAACCCAAGGGGCAGCTAACCCAGTAAACACACACACTGCAGCAGAGTCCTTTTCTTTGGACTTCAGCTGGAGAGGAGGAACGATCTCATCAGAATCCAATCAAATCACATATTTGGGAGAGCTGAGATCCCCAATTTTGCCAGTCTTGGGCAGACAGCAGTGAGTCTACTCATGGAGACACAAAAGCTTTGAAAATGTTCCTCAGTGGTCTCCAAGATCTCAGGAGATGTGCCTGGTGCAAATTTTAAACAGGCCCTTCAACCAGCCACCAGTATTGAGATGTAAAAGGTATCCACAATTTGCAAAAATAGTACCAGGGACCTCTCAAAATTCAGCTAAACATCCACAAAAACGCCTCTAAAAAACCTTTGGGCATTAACTTTTAGGACTGAAAAAGCTGATCATGACTGCACAAGTACACATCTTCCCCCTTCCCACTTTGGGCATCTTCAAGAAACACTGAAACTGCTTCTTATTTTGATAATCCAGAACAAAAACCTGGGTCTGACCAGCCCCCCTGTGAGAGGGACAACTCTGAATCGAATTCACACTAGCCGTGGTGGATGTGTCAGTGCCTTCAATAAGTGGGACAAAATAGCATCGCCAAATTGTGATTGTGGGGCCAAAAAACAAACTACCCAACATACATAATGACAGTTAAAATAGAGCCTATAATGGAGATTTCACTAATCTCCTGGCGGTGACAAATGAAGTAAAAAATTTAATTTGCAACTTGCAATCTGCCCGTTAAGATTTCAGATTGTATATTCACTGTTTTGTATTTTACCCCGTGTTCCCTTTTACTGAAATCTGATGTGAATGTGCCATACAATAAATAAAATAAATAATAGGCTGGTATTTAAATAGGCCTGGAGATTAACCTACCATTGCTTTCCCCAAGACCTTTGGATATGATGCTCCTAATCCCTTCCCTTAAATTTTGCCACTGCACAGGATCTAAGACACCTGCCTTTTTGTGAAAGTGCCTGCCCTACGAAATGCTCTTGCCTTGGGTGACTGGCAGGGCTCTGCCCTCTTAGCTTTCCAAAAAGCAGTGAAGGCACAGCACGGCATAGGGCGAAGGGATTTAATATGATGTTGTGTTGTTTTATCATTGAATATTATTTTAATTTTTCATTGGGAACTGCCCAGGGTTCTAGGTAAGACGGGTGACTATATAAATGTTTTAAATAAGTAAATAATAAATAAAAAATGTTATGGATAATAAAGTAGCCTATCTTAAAATATGACAATACTATTTAAACAACCCTAAATCTTATCAGTGTCAAACATAGATGGAAGATGGTCATGCAAACAGATTATATAGAAAGAAATTGATAAAATTAAAAACAGAACGTCTAGTCTCTATTGACCGGCAAACAGGATGAACTTTGAGAAGAATGCTTTTCCAAAACTATGCCACCAAGAGGGCTCTGTTACTTTTACCCCCTTGCTGAGTGGCATCACATTTTAATGGGCATAATTGCTATGTCACCTTGATCACATAAATCATAGTTACCTGGTGTATCTGACAGTGGAAGAGGAATGAAAGGGTCAGGAACAGCCAGAAGTGGAGGGCTGGTATCCAGAATATCTTTTGTTTTTTCAACTGGAAGGAAGGAAGGAAGGAAGGAAGGAAGGAAGGAAGGAAGGAAGGAAGGAAGGAAGGAAGGAAGGAAGGAAGGAAGGAAGGAGTCAAGAAAAATAAAAGATAGCAGAGAAAAACTGGATTTGTTCAATGCCTTTCTAATATCCTTTTTCCCTAGATAGCTTAAACTATCATTTGTGAAATTATTTTCATAATCCACAAAATAAGACTCGGCTTCCCAACTCAACATTTTGCATCATCCAGGATTAATATAGGAGTCACTATATATGTGTCTAGGTTTTTTAAAGATTTCTAGATATCCAAATGGGTTGACCTACAAAGCAAAAGAAAGCTGCATCACACCTGTGGAGAATGAGGGTGTAGTACCCACGCAAAGAGAAACATTCTTTACATTAGCCAAAATTAACTTCATTGAAGTGTATCATCTCAACCCATACAATATACCCACAAAAGAAAGCAAAGGAGGAGCTGAAAGAGACCGAGAGCACAAAGGGTGCCAGGCCCGGTCACCGTAACCTTTCCTTTTGGATTGACAGCATGATAACAAGTGCACCGCCCTCAGAAGGAAGCTAGGAAGACATAGGGAAGAGGCACGCCTAAAATGATCAGTATCTCAGGAGTTTAGAGAGTTTTTAAAATCCAGAGTTCTGAGTTATATAGAAGCAAAATGACATTCTGTCCGTCTGTCCGTCCACTCTCTCAAGAATCAGCTGCTATCTCCTGTGTTAGCTAAATTAGAGGGATCTCCAACCTTGGCAACTTTAAGACTTGTGTAGTCCACAAGACTTAAAGTTGCCAAGGTTGGAGACCCCTGAGCTAAAACGGGGCATCTAACTTTGACCAATTTTAAGACTTGTGGACATCAGCTGGTGGAATTCTGCGAGTTGAAGTCCACAATTCTTACAGACACCCCTGAGCGAATGTTTCCCTAGTACCCACCGCTGGAGCACTAGATGGCTGTCGTGTTGCAAAATGTGTGGCCAAGCACATCTCACAATTCTTCTCTGTGGATCTGAAAGTTGGCACACGGTTGATCTTTTAATTGGTAACGTTGCATCTCGCAACAGAGATCAATCCATCACGTTTCACTTTCTTGGTCTAGCTCAAGATGGGGAAAACCTGTGCGCCTCCTAAATGCCAACAAGACGGACCTCCCAGTATTTTATTCATTATCTAGGTTGTTCTTAGGCTAGGGGGAGCTGTGCAGCAGCATCCGGAAAGTCACGGATTCAATATCCGCCTTTCCCCAGCTGGCATCTGCAGTGACGGGACTTCAGTTCACATCATTTTGGGCCAGCATGGTGAGATAGAACCAGTTAAAGCAAAGTCATGTCAACAGGCCTTGGAGATCTATGAAAGCTTATTTCTCCATCCACCTTCTTTCATCGAATGGCACAGTTCTTAAGTTGTGCTCAGCCCGACAAACCCAAATCAATGATGAGTCTCCAATCCTTTCTGGCTGCCCCACAACCTACCTGATATGGGTGCAAGAGGAGAAGCGCCGAATGCGTCCGACTGCGCTGCGGAAGGAGCGGGCTGAAAACCTGGGATCAGGTTCTCCGTTGAGCTGTCAAGTTTCTCAGGAGGCTTACCTGGAATTCAAAGGGACCGGTCGTTAAATGTTACTCACCACTTGGGTACAACGACGTGGAGACGAGGGACGGAGAGAACAGGACAACCCGCAGGAATTCTGTGCGAGCGTTCCAGAGAGGAAAGGTGGAGGAAAGGAAAGAGGAAGGGCCAAGGAAGGGCAGCCCATGCTAAAAGCGGCTGCCAACTACTGATTGCTTGTTGTATGCCAGGGCAGGTGTCGAACCCAAGGCCTGTGGGCCGGATCTGGTCCGTGGATTGCTTAAATGTGGCCCACGGGGCCAGCCAGGAAACAGTGAAGGTGTCAGGATTTCGGCAGTTACCCCAATTAGATTGTGAGTTTCGAGCCAGACCAGCCCACGGCGCCTCTGCCAGGGAAAACGGAGCTTGGGAGGGCCGCCTGTTTTCGCTGGCAGAGGGTTGCAGGAGGCCGTTGCAGCCGAAAACAGAGCTCGGGAGCCCGATCCCTGCATCGGATGCAGGACCCCTGTGCAAGTCCTCTCCAGACTCCCTGACTGGTTCCCTTTCGTCCTCCCTGTCTGATACCTCTGCCGGCTGCCGGCGAACCACAACACCATCTCTGGTCCAGCTTCTGCACCAACCCCCAAACTCACCATCGCTCAGTTTTGCAAAGTCCTTATTCAGCAGCTCCTCTGCCGTCAGCATGGAGAAGTTGTCGTCGTCAAAAGGATTCCAAGTAGAGACATCGGGTGGGTTGTAGACATTTTGCTGAGAGGTCTTCGGAGACCCCGAAGGGGTAGTCGAGGCAGACCTAAAGAGGGACAGCCCAAAGAAGCCCAAGAGTTAGGAAGGCTGGTTCCGTGGCTGATTGGGTCAACTCCTAAAATATTTCCATGGTGTTTTTTAGAGTTGCCAACAGAAAGGGAGGGGGCAGCAGTGCGGCAGCTTGGAAATTGAACGTGCATTCCATAAATGTTTTCAAAGATAGTAACTCAGTGATTGAAGTTTCTGCCGGGCAGACATCTAACTGCATGATTGATGACTCTTAGCTATGGATGTGTCCCATTGGAGAATATGAATCAGGATACACCCGGGGGTGAGGGGAAAACCAGCTCTTGTTATTCTAAAAAGAAGAAGAACAAACCCATCAGGGAATAAATTCAGCGTCCCTCTGCGTTTAAAAGACAACAGCCCTTCTTTTGAAGACAACCAAGTCCACATTTTGGACAGAGAGGACCGCTGGTTTGAAAGAGGGGCCCAAGAGGCCACCTATGTCAAAACTGAGAGGGAGGGATAGGACCTCATCTGTCTCCAGACTACAACATGGTCCTTTCAAGCGAAACGTCTTCGAGGAAAAACCAAGGAAAGTCCAGTTGCCTCTTGAAAAAGCACCTTTTGGGGCAGCCGTGGCCTGGATGACGGAGAATCTCCACAGATATTTGAAAGCTGCCTGCAGTCCTTGGAAATGCAGCAGCATGAAAGCCAAGAATGATCCTGTGTGAGCAGCAGACGTGCGTGAAGCAGAGGTGAGTATTCAGCCAGTTCTGACCAGTTCTGGAGAACCGGTAGTGGAAATTTTGAGTGGTTCGGAGAACCGGCAAATACCGCCTGTGACTGGAGATTTTATCCTTCCCCTGCCATGCCCACCCTGCCATGCCAGCCATGCCCACAGAACCTGTAGTAAAAAAAAATGTGAATCCCACCACTGGCCGTATAACTCCATTTACAAGAATGGCGGGCACTTGTGCACGGGTGTGCCCAGAGCTAATGCAAATGGAGCTGGGTGTGCACGCTCGCTTGACACTTGCACGGCTGGTTCTGAATGGGTCGGGGCCCAGCACCTGGCCACAGACGGAGGGTTGGGGATGCCTGATAGAACAGAACAGAACAGAATAAAACAGATACTGGAATGAAGAACAGAATAAAATAGAGAAAGAATAAGGAAGGAATGGAATGGAATGGAATGGAATGGAATGGAATAGAATAGAATAGAATAGAATAGAATAGAATAGAACAGAATAGAATATAAAATAGAATAGAATATAAAATAGAATAGAATATAAAATAGAATAGGATATAAAATAGAATATAAAATAGAATAGAATAGAGGAATGGAATGGAATGGAATGGAATGGAATGGAATAGAATAAGAAAGAATGAAATGGAATGGAATGGAATGGAATGGAATGGAATGGAATAGAATAGAATAGAATAGAATAGAATAGAATAGAATAGAATAGAATAGAATAGAATAGAATAGAATAGAATAGAATAGAATAGAATAGAATAGAATAGAATAGGAATAGGAATAGAATAGAATAGAATAGAATAGAATAGAATAGAATAGAATAGAATAGAATAGAATAGAATATAAAATAGAATAGAATAGAATATAAAATAGAATATAAAATAGAATAGAATAGAGGAATGGAATGGAATGGAATGGAATAGAATAGAATAGAATAGAATAGAATAGAGAATAGAATAGAATAGAATAGAATAGAATAGAATAGAATAGAATAAGAAAGAATGGAATGGAATGGAATGGAATGGAATGGAATAGAATAGAATAGAATAGAATAGAATAGAATAGAATAGAATAGAATAAGGAAAGAATAGAATGGAATAGAATAGAATAGAATTCTTTATTGGCCAAGTGTGTGATTGGACACACAAGGAATTTGTCCTGCTCTAGCTGAATTGAATGCCGCAGCCATATGGGTTTAGGGAAGCTGCAGTGCAACATGCCTCTAGGATAACAGCTTGGAGATAGCTGGAAAAGTAAGGCAAGGCGGCTCCTTCAGAAGGGAATACGAGAAAATCTGGGCTGGGTTATCGGCTGTCATTTCCTTTGTTCTCCCCTGGATTTATGTCTACTGTAAAGTCCTTAAACCTCCCATGAATGCCAGTGTCCTCCGACTCACACGGGCTCCCCAAGAGGAAGAGAGGGTAGCCCCAGACTTACTTGGACTTATTGAGGCTGGCTTCCGCAGCTGCTGCCTGTAGCAGTTGTGTCGATTTACTGGCTGGGACCCCGAAGACGGTGCTGTGGGTCACATCACTGAGAATCCTCCGGTGTCCGCCTCGCTGAGTCTTGGGGGACGATGGTGGCGTGAGAGACCCCACCTTCTGGCCCTGGACAGCTGAAGGCGGAGTGGTTGATTTCTTTTGTTGCCTTGGAGGTGCTTGCTTTTAGGAAAACAAAACGGGGAAACAGGGATAAGAAAGAAAGAAAGAAAGAAAGAAAGAAAGAAAGAAAGAAAGAAAGAAAGAAAGAAAGAAAGAAAGAAAGAAAGAAAGAAAGAAAGAAAGAAAGAAAAGGAAGGAAGGAAGGAAAAAGAGAAAGAAAGAAAAGAGAAAGAAAGAGAAAAGAGAGAGAAAGAGAGAAAGAGAGAAAGAAGAGAAAGAAAGAAAGAAAGAAAGAAAGAAAGAAAGAAAGAAAGAAAGAAAGAAAGAAAGAAAGAAAGAAAGAGATGGCAGCTATTCAGAAACTTCTGTAGTAGAGAATTCTTTATGAACAGCACATCAAAACAATTTAACAGAAATGAAAATGCAACCAAGCAGGATTGCATCACAGAACATCAGATTATTTATCACGTGCATGATTTGGTTATTCCATCATCTCCTGCAGGTAAAATGTCAGTCTATGTAGAGGCCCACACGCACATATGCTTAGAGAGCTATACACACAGAATTTCCCTCCCTGTATGGAAGGCGACAGAGGCCAAAACACACCAACAAAATAATACCTAAATAAGATTAACCTAATTTCTATTGCATTTCCAATTGAGGGACCCCTTCAAAGAATGTGGAAAGAAGCCCTCCGTCTCTTTGAAAACAGAAAAAAAGCCAGAAGATCCCCACCATGTCCTAGAACTGTTGTAAGTCTCTTTTCTTGCCTATTTTCTAGCCACAGCAAAAGTCTTAACCTGATGAACCAGGTTTTCATTTCTTTTTTGAATCAACCTGGGTCATTTCCCACCCAGCCTCAGCTAAATTTTCACAGGTAACTTATGATGCTATTCAGATGGAGGAAGTGGCCAAATTATTGGCTGATTGATGGCAAACACTTGTGTACTGGCTCACTGCAAGACTCCAGACAGTTCGCAGTTCATAAAACATCATAAAAACCAGCGTTACAAAACACAAAAATGCCACTAAACATTCAATTAAAACCATAAGAGCAAACAGAATGAAAATGGAAGAGGCAGCCCGAGATCTGTCACTCAGTTCCCCAAAGGCCTGTGAACGAAGATCGTTTTCAACTCCCGACATGCTGGCTGGGGAATTCTGAGAGTTGAAGTTCTTGTTCTCTCTCCCTCTCTCCCCCTTTCTCTCTCTCTCTCCTCTCTCTCTCTCCTTCCGTTCTTTCTCTGTCTTTCTCTCTCTCTCTTTCCTCTCTCTCTCCTTTTCTCCCTCTCTCTCTCTCCTCTCTCTCTCTCCTTCCATTCTTTCTCTGTCTTTCTCTCTCTCTTTCTCTCTCTCTCCTTTCTCCCTTTCTCTCTCCCTTTCTCTCTCTCTCTCTTCGTTCTTCTCTGTCTTTCTCTCTCTCTTCTCTCTCTCTCCTTTTCTCCCTTTCTCTCTCCTTTCTTCTCTCCTTCCGTTCTTTCTCTGTCTTTCTCTCTCTCTCCTTTCCTCTCTCCTTTTCTTCCTTTCTCTCTCCTTTCTCTCTCTCTCTCTCTCTCTCTCTCCTTCTGTTCTTTCTCTGTCTTTCTCTCTCTCTCCTTTCCTTTCTCTCCTTTCTCCCTTTCTCTCTCCTTTCTCTCTCTCTCTCCTCTCTCTCTCCTTCCGTTCTTTCTGTCTTTCTCTCTCTCTTCCTCTCTCTCTCCTTTTCTCCCTTTCTCTCTCTCCTCTCTCTCCTTCCGTTCTTTCTCTGTCTTTCTCTCTCTTTCCTCTCTCTCTCTCTTTTCTCCCTTTCTCTCTCCCTTTCTCTCTCTCTCTCTCTCTCTCTCTCCTTCCGTTCTTTCTGTCTTTCTCTCTCTCTTTCTCTCTCTCTCCTTTTCTCCCTTTCTCTCTCTCTCTCTCTCTTCCGTTCTTTCTCTGTCTTTTCTCTCTCTTCTCTCTCTCTCTCCTTTTCTCCCTTTCTCTCTACCTTTTTCTCTCTACCTCTCTTTCCTCTCCCTTTCTCTCTCCTTTCTTTCTTTCCTCTTTCCCTCTTTTCTGTCTCTCTCTCTCCTCTCTCTCTCTCTCCCTTTCTGTCTCTGTCTTTCCTTTTCTCTGTCTTTCCTTCTCCCTCCCTCCCTCCCTCTCTCTCAAACTGTGTTAATAGGGGCCCTGTGTCCTTCTGCCCTGATGCCCATGGAATGAACAAAACTGATGACCAAAGAAATCTCTTCACTCAGGCACGTTTTACTTCCCTTATAGCAGGAATATCTGGGGGGAGGGGAAGCGGGGAGGGTCGTGTGTCCCCCCCCCCCCCAGACTAGCTCTTGAAACCAGGTGGCTTCAGAAACTCAAGAGCCTTAACCGAGTAATAACGGGAAAATTGTGTGCAAAGACCTCCAGCTCTAAGAGACGCCAGAGCGAGAAAAGCTGCATTTCAAAAAGAAACAAACGGGAATGATTGCAGTGGAATATAATTAAGAGGAGGAAAGCGGGTGGGGGGGGGTAGGGGGGGGAATGAAATTTACTTGCCAGCATCTGCAGGGATGGGAGCAGAGACTCCTGGCAAGTCTCCAGGCCTTTTAGATGGAGGAGGCAGCTGCTACTCCGGGTGCAGGGAAAGCCCCGGTTTTCATGAGGCAAAGAGCACACTTGATAAGCGCATACATTGTAAGCATGAAATGGAAGGCCTTTTAGGATGGGGGGGGTATAAGTAAGGAACTTCAGCACAGCCAACCATGGGAGAATATCCCCCTCCCCAGTCCCATGAGCCTTCCCAGGTTAGTCCTTTGAAGGATTGCAGGAAACCACCTTGAAAATCCTGGTTCTATTCGCTGAAGGTTCTGGGTGTTGGAGATCGACTGTTGAGCTGGGGGAAGGCGTCAAACAGGGCATTTGTCTAGAATCCTTTCATGGGTACAAGAGGCCGTGTCTGACCCCTCTTGAATGCCGCGGAACCTCACTGAGTCTGAGCCAGGTGCTAACCATTAGCCTGAGATTCCTGGGTACAGTATAGGCTTTGGCAACTGAACAGCTAACAAGTAACTCTTCACGTGGGGACCTGGCTATTTGCCCCTGCAAAAGACGCCTCCTGCCTCCCTCCTGATCAAGAGCAGGTGAGAAGAGCTGTGGGACGTTTATCTTTTGCATGCTGGTTGTCCAACCTGTGGCTCTCCACAAACTTCCCTTATCTTGACCTTGATTCCTTCTAAGGGCTGAGATATCACTGGTTTTACCAGTGTCCAGGCCAGGAGTCTCTAACCTTCAACTCCCAGAGTTCCTCAGCCAGCTTTGAAGTTGGAGTCCACAAGTCTTAAAGTGGCCAAGGTTGGAGACCCCTGGCCTAGGCTGCCTCTCTTCCCTCCTGTCTCCCAAGGTTCTTCTCACAGCCCATTAGGTAAAGACAGGCAAGGGAGCCCACTGCCAGTTTTCACTGACTCTGTTGCAGGAAAAGGACTCGGGGAATCCATGTGGTGCTGGGGGGCCTCAAGCTGGCCACCTCTGAGCTACATGGACCCCAAAGAGAGACCTACAGCAAACCTCTCAGGGCTTCGGAAGCAAGTCAGCCCTTGCGATTTGCAAAGAAGAGAATCTGGGCAGAAAACCAAGGACTTCAAATCCAATTCCAACTGAAGGGACGATGGGCCACGTTTCAAGAGGTTCAAGAGGACGGAAATACACCAGGCTCCATTTGCATCCCAGAATAAATACGATCAAAGTTTCAAGGTTCACAGAGAGGCCTACACTAACCATACATACATACATGTAGGTATGTAGCATGTAATATGTAGTAGCCTATTGTTTAATGTATGGCTTGGTGTCTTCTCCAAACACAACTACTTGTCTATCCCATTGTTCTGGGGGGTCTTCAGTTTCCCATCTTCCTTGGCATTTGCTCCAGTAGTGGGTTTCTACCTTGGTCGCTACCGATTTGGTGGGTGATTGTGCATGCGCCCCTAACGCACCAAGCAGCTGAGAGAATGAAGAAATGAAAAGCTCCCACCCTCCCGTGCGCTTCTCACTTCTTTTATCCTCTCAGTTGATTGTCAGAGGACCCGGTTCATCAGTACTGGCAGTTATTTTTACTACCGGATCAGTTGAACTGGGCCGAACCACTGATTTGCTCCCCAAAGCTATGCTGGCTGGAGAATTCTGGGAGTTGAAGTCCATAAGTCGTAAAGTTGCCAAGTTTGGAAACCTCTGGCCTAACCTATGTCCAACCAGGGCACTGCCAATAAAATGTATGTTTATACAACTACGCAATGCAGAGTAAGGCTCATGAAAGCTCTCCACTGACATCGAGCTAAATTCAAACTGTGGAATCAACTCCTTCCAAATTCTTTTTGAGTAATTTGGAATTTTGCAAACAATCTTGCCCACATAACCACCCCGGCCCCTGCCGGCTCTGCTCAATGAAGGCCTTCTCCCTCCCTTGCGCCTCCTCCAGCCTAGGAACAGAGGCCAAAGCAAACAGCAGGGCTGCTCCCAATCTGTCTTGGCCCACCAGGCTGAAAGGAAGCCAGGCAAGAGGAGAGAGGCCGCCTCCACTCCACTTCCCAGCAGCAGAAAGCAGAGGGAGTTGATCAGTCAGTGATGGGTCAAATAATAATAAAGTATTTAAGAATGTTAATGTTATGTGGTCAGAACTTATGCCCATTATGAAACAGATGCATGAATGATTTAGCTGGAGTTATAACAATGGCAGAACTGTAATATTTATCTTGATAAATCTTTATCTGCCTTTGCTTCACACATTGCCCGTCAAAGTGAGATCAAATCTACTGAACCTTCTTGTGGTTGTGGGTCAGTCTGGTTCTCTAACGATTCACACACCACGGTAGCATCTGGCACTGATGGGAGTCTGTATTCCAGATGTGTCAATCCCCACAGGGCTTGTAACCAGCTCTAAAGAGGCACCCTGCTCTTTCAGTTTCGTCCAGTAGTAAATCTACCCTGAACTCTATACGCTCACGAATGTCCTCCCACAGATGACATCAAAAGAGAGAAAGAAAAAGAACCATCGTTTACATGGGTCAATTGACCAGAATCCTCTCCACCCAATGAGGCTGAAGGGTTCCCGCAGACAATCTGCCTCAAAACATGCCGTCTTTGCAAAGCAGAAGGAACCATGGCCAAAGAGAACAAGACCACCTTTTTGGGGTAAAACCTCTAGTAGCAGAATTTTGCAAGTCCCTTTGGGCTCCTCCCTCCCTCCCCAACGAGGGAAGGGCTGGCCTGAATTGTTTTCCCTTGAAACTATTTTCTTGGAACAGGCTTAAGCCACGTTTCTCTAATCGTTACACGGCTAGTCCTTGACTTACAACAATAATTAAGGCCAGAATTTCTATCGTTAAGCGAGGCAGTTGTTAAGCCAGTCACACCCAATGTTACCTTTTTTCCCCCCATGCTTGTTAAGCGAAATCACTTGCAGTTGTTAACAACAAGGTTGTTGAGAGACTGGCCTCCCCATTGAGTTTGCTTGCAAAAGTCGATTCCGGGATTCCGGGACAAACCGTCATAAATACATGCTAATTGCCAAGCACCCAAATTTTGATCACATGACCACGGGGAATGCTGAGATCATAATTAGGGCATGTACTGGTTGTAAGTCACTTCTTCCATGCCGTTGTAAGTTTGAAAGGTCGCTAAATGAACAGTTATGAGTCAAGAACCACCTGTATTGGCAACGGGCCTTCCCAGTGCCCCCCCCAAGGCCACTCCCTCTGCCCTCCGCAAACACAAGTCACGGCTGTTGCGCAACGCTACCAAAACCACGTTTATTGGTGCCTTTTGCACAACAGTTCCACAGGTTTACTAGCTGGAGTAGCCCTTCATCCCCTGGACTTTGCAGATCGGTTCGCATCGCAACTTCCAGAGCAGAACCAAGTTGGTCCTTAAGAGAAGGTTGGCTGAGAGCCCCTTCACCAGCGGAATCTAGTTCTGGTTCAAGCTACTAGTTTTGACCAGTTTTGGTCACCATACTATGAAAAAGAGGTTGAGACTCTGGAAAGACTGCAGAGAAGAGCAACCAGGACGATGAGGGGACTGGAGACTAAAACATACGATGAACGGTTGCAGGAACTGGGCCTGGATAGTCTGGTGAAGAGAAGGACCAGGAGAGACAGGATAGCAGACTTGCAATATTTGAGGGGCTGCCCCAGAGAGGAGGAAGGGGGTCAAGCCATTTTCCAAAGCACCAAAGGCCAGAGAAGGAACAATGGATGGAAACTGAACAAGGAGGAGAGATTCAACCTGGAAATAGGGAGAAACTTTCTGACAGTGAGAACAATCAACCTATGGAACAGAAGTTGCCCTCAGAAGTTGTGGGAGCTTCATCCCTGGAGGATTTCAAGAAGAGGCTGGACTGCCATCGGTCAGAAATGGTGTAGGGTCTCCTTCTTGGGTGGAGGGTTGGACTAGACGACCTACCAGGTCCCTTCCAACTCTGTTAATCTTTATCTGTGCCTATGAAAGAGTTGCTGGCTACCCTCAGACAATGCCCAGTCAAAGATCTGATGGCTGCACTCATACAACACACCAAACCGGGCTAAGAGTTCTTAAATCTGCCTTTATTCTTTACGGCGTAGATCCTGAGCACCATTTAGCCCATCGGGTTGGTCTCGCGCAGCACATGGTGCAGAACAAGGCACCCGAACCCATGGAGAGGAAGGTCCGCCTGTTCCTTACCGGGAGTTCCTGGTTGGGCGCTGCTGGGGCTCCCGAAGGCGGCACCTGTGGTTGCTGTAGGAGCGGTGCGGGGGCCTTCTGCGGCCCAGCAACCATCTTGGCTTGGATGGCGGCTTGCTGGGCCAAAAGCTGTGGCGGTGGCGGCTGCGTGGCGGCCCCTGCTCCCTGCTGCATCCCCGGGAATTGAGGCTTTCCAGACGTCGGGGCAGCCTGTGGCATTTTGTGGGCCTAGGAGAGAGGAAAGCAAAGCCTTTGTCACTGCCTGCCCTTTTCTGGAAGACATAAAGCTGAGCGCCGTGAATTTAGGTTTTCCCCATCCACCTTCCTGCATTGACAACTCAGTCCAGGTGCAGTCGGCAACGCAACAACCAGGTGGTTGCAGCAGAGTTTGAGAGACAAGGGAGGGGGGGCCCTCACTGGTGTCAACTCGTAAAGCATTCCTATGTCTGTTTCAGAGTTGCCATAAACAAGGGGGCGGGAGAAATCTAAAGGAGCAGGGCGGCAGTTTAAAACCAGAAGTTCCTTCCAACACTTATCTCCCAAAGATTGTAGCCTAGGCTACCGGATCTTCTGCCCACAACAATCCTTAATTGGAGAACGGGATTGATGACACCCAGCCCAGTGAAAACGTGCTTCGCTGGGGAGTCTGATTTATGACATACCCAGGGAGGAGGGGGGGAAGAGGGTCACAGGGGACTGTAAATTACGTAGAGTTGGCTTCATACAGGCTAATTTTGCTCTTAATATAACATGTTGCTCTTAATAAATCTTCTGGATTCTTTTGAAGCTTGGCTCAAGGCTCAGGATTTCATTAGGGCAATCCTGACAACTGGGCTGATTGACACATAGGTCCAATGGCCACCCGTCATGGAGGCTGAAAAGTGGGATTAAACCCTGAATCCAACGGCTGTTTCAACCCACTCTGCTCTGGTCTAACGCGTCCTTCCTTCTCTTCCCCTTTCTCGCAGGAGGATGGATGGTGGAGCAAAAGGCAAGGTGTTGAGGATTAAAGCAGATGTGATTTCGGTTTTCCTGGCCCGACTGACTCCGATGGGGCACCAGGATTAACTCGCAGAGCCTGTGTTTGCACAAAGAAACTCTATGGCAGTGGTCTCCAACCTTGGAGTTGAAGTCCACCAGGCTTAAAGTGGCCAAGGTTGGAGACCCCTCCTCTATGGGCTTGGATGACCCTCCCCATAACGATATAAAATCCGTTCTCTTTTAGCCACTACAATTGGGGTCAGAGCTAAAGAAGCTTCTTGGATGAGAAGCAAAACATCTTCAAAGAAAAACCAGAAAGTCCAGTTGCCTCTTGAAAAAAAAAAAGTACCTTTGGGACATATAAGCAAACTGTCATCTAAAAAGAGACTCCTTTGGTCTTTTTAGCTGTCAGAAAAAGGAAGTGGGGGGTAAGCAGTGCATTCCTTAAGTGCCTAGATAATCGCCCTGGCAGCCCAAAATTGCCGAAGCACAAGAATATTACTGGAGAGCGTGATTGACGACCCTTGGCTATGGATGTGTCCCATTGGAGGATATACACCCAGGGGGTGGGAGGAAGGCCGGGGTCAAGGGGGAAATGATGTATTTTAGTATCGGCTGCATCCAGGTAATGCCAACATGGCAACTTCTAATAAATCATGCTTATGATGATCCTCAACCGTGCTTATGATGATCTTACTTCTTCCGCTTTCCTTGCCAGACTTCCGAAGGTCGGGAACAGGAGGATTTGGGCAAAGGAGTTACGTTTTTGTCACGGCTGTTTAACTGTGAGCCGTCGCTAAATGAGGCCAAGGCTAACTTCCATTCTGCAAACCGGCCCGCCCGCTCTGCTTTTGCCACCTCAACTCCCCCGCCAGACGGACGCAGTTGACAAAAGCGGGGGGGCGGGGGGGAACTGGAAGTTGCCAGCCTTACCTGTTGAACCTGCAGGGGCGGCATCTGTGGAGGCTGCTGCTGATAGAAGAGAGCCGGCGGCTGCGGCTGCGGCTGCTTGAGGAAGAGCTGGTGCTGCGGCGTGGCCTGGGCTGAAGGGAGCTGGGCTTGCGTGGCGGCCACTGGCTGGGCAGCCCCGGCGGGCTTGGGCTGAGTCGGTTGAGGCAGAGTGTTTGGCTGAGGAATCGCTGCAGGAAGGGGAGGCTGGCCGCCGGCCAGAGGAGCTGGAGCTGCAAGCAGAGAGCAGGGCGGGGCAGGAGGTCAAATGGAGCCCAGGGGAGGCACTTCCTGTATGCTCACCTGGCAACCGTTTAAAAAAAAAAAGCGGACTAGGAAGGGCTGCCCAGACTGGGGACCTTTCGAGACTCAGAGGTCCACCTGGATGACTTCATCTTCTTTTTAACAACCCTGTAATCCTTTGCGGGGGGGTCCCCCCGCCGAATGGAACAAACAAAAGGTTCTTTTCTGGGTGCCCCCCCCCCCTGAGTCTTTTCAAAATTATGACCCTTCAACTCCGTTCCCTGATGGGTAGGGGTACTGGCAGCTAGGAGAATGGAGCAACCAGAGGGTTTACTGGCTGGATGCCCTTCCTGGAGGCTTTCAAGAAGAGGCTGGACTGCCACCTGTCAGAAAGGGGAAGGGGTTGGACTGGATGACCTACAAGGTCCCTTCCAACTCTGTTCATCTGATAGGTAGGTAGGTAGGTAGGTAGGAAGGAAGGAAGGAAGGAAGGAAGGAAGGAAGGAAGGAAGGAAGGAAGAAAGAAAGAAAGAAAGAAAGAAAGAAAGAAAGAAAGAAAGAAAGAAAGAAAGAAAGAAAGAAAGAAAGAAAGAAAGAAAGAAAGAAAGAAAGTGAGTGGTGGGAGCTCCATCCCTGGAAGCTTTCAAGAAGAGGCTGGACTGCCACCTGTCAGAAAGAGTCTCCTGCTTGGGCGGGGGGTTGGACTGGATGACCTACAAGGTCCCTTCCAACTCTGTTAGTCTGTGTCTGTATCTTACCTCCCCCTAAGCTGAGTTTGGCTCCCACCCTCTTGAGGTTCCATAAGAGCCTGAAGACCTGGCTTGGAGAGCCAATGGGGGAAGTTTCAGAGTGGTCGGTTAATTAAAAGCTAATCCCCACCCCCACACACACATGGATTCAGCTCCTTCCTTCGCCATCTTGCATTAATGATCTCAATTTATCTACTTTGCCATTTTATGTCTGGTGGTTTTAATTTTTTTTTTAAATGTCTTTATGCTGCGAGGTGCCCAGAGTCATTTGATGCTAGGTGGGAAACAAATATGTTTCGCAATAAATAAATACTAAACAAACAAGGATTCTCACCTTGTGGCTGGACGCTGGCTTGGACTGCAGGCCTCTTCCTGGGAGTCAAGGCAGGTTGCATGGGCAGAATTCCTGGGTTCGGTTGCGTTTGCCCAGCTTTGGGTCTCTGGCGTGGAGTGATGGACGTTTCTGTTGTAGGAATAGGATCTGTCAGCCTGTCAACCACAGATAACACGAAACAAGAGGTTAGGATAATGGCTGCTTTTGAGGGACATCACAGCCAGTTGCTTTTAGTGGGGCCAACTGTTTTGGAGGATGCCCTGATCCTGTAGATCAAGGGCCTCCAACCTTGGCAAGTTTAAGACTTGTGGACTTTAACTCCCACAATTCCTGAGCTAACATGACCGGAGGAGGAACTCTGGGAGTGGAAGTCCACAAGTCTTAAAGCTGTCAAGTTTGAAGACCCCTGGTTTAAAGCAAGGAGTCTCCAAACTGGGCAAATTTTAAGATTTGTGGACTTCAACTCCTATGCCAGCTGGGGAATTCTGGGAGTTGAAGTCCACAAAAACCCACCAAGTTTGGAGACACCCAGAATGCATTCACGCTTGGAGGCTGCCTCCTGTTTCAGACAGGCACTTTTACATGGAGGAAGGGAAAGCAAAAATCCGCCCGAGTTGACTTGGAAACAGCCGCCAGAGTTGAGTGCAATTGTGGATGCTTCTATAAAAAGGACTTTTGTCCAGATTTGGCCAGATTCCTCTAAATTGCTTTGGTTCCCTTCCAGTTCTATGAATATCCCACAAAGGGCATCTTTCAACGGACACGGAAACAAGCTAAACCTCCCAGAAACGTTCAATCCAACGGAGACCAAGCAGAGACTCGAAGGGGGGGAAGCTGTCCTCCAATAAGAAGGCATCCAGGTAAGTGCGAGAAAGTTCACAGAAGGGAGAAGACGGAGCAGGTGAAATGATTTGCCTCCAAAAAGGAGAAGATGGCAGTTCAAGAAAAACAAGAGCAAACCAAGGAGGGTTTGGATCATCTAGATCAGGGGTCTCCAACCTTGGCCACTTGGAACACTTGTGGACTTCAACTCCCAAGCTGGCTGAGGAACTCTGGGAGTTGAAGTACACAAGTCTGAAAATGGCCAAGGTTGGAGACCCCCAATCTAGAAAAAGGCGAAGGACAGGAAAGCCAAACCACAATCTTGATCCTTAACATCGGCCTTGAAATTCTGTGTTCTTTATTTAGAGTTAAGAAGAATAGACTTTATTTCTTGTTATTTCAGGTTATCTAGGCCTCAACTTGTCGCTTTGACCTGCTTCTCATTGTATCTTCATTATATTTATTTTATTTATCCTATTTACAGGAGTGCCTATAAAACGTGACTCGGGGAGGCATACAATACAAACCATAAAATAAATAATATTTTTAAACTTTTACAATGTTTTTCATGGTCCATTATTGACAGCAAACCCAGCTACTTTTATCTGTTGTCCTGGAATGTCGCCTCTAGATGACATGGGCGGTACACGGATCTAATAATATATGGCTTATCAAGCTTTTTTCCCCAGGACCAAATTTGGATCCCTTTTTAAATTCAGTTCTTTCCTCTTATTTATAAAAAAAAAAATCTATTCTGCCTTTCCAAGGTTTTGTTTTTCAGTTCCTCCCATTCTCACTGAAAGGTCAGTTTTGATGTCATTTTTATTTTGATGTACCCTTTACCTAAAAAAAACAGGTGGTGCTCAATTTAAATCTTCTCTGAAAAACAGGTTTTTTTTCCCACAATAAAACCTTCCATGTGCCACTATTATCTTAATTCTCATCAATACTAAGAAGACTTCTATTTTAAAGGCCATTTTTCTGGACAAGAGAATACTGTCTTCCTTTCAGCTTATATAATATCTTTTCCTTCTTTTATTAAAACAATTCAAAAAGGGATTTATTATTGGAGAACAGCTGTGTTAGTCTAAAAAAACAGGAAGCTAGTTAACATATTTTCCGTCATATAAATTTTATTGAAAGGCATATTTTTTTTTTATTATTACCAACTGTTAATCAGACAAGGTGCTGCTTTGCAAAAAATGGGAATTGTGGAGAAGCTTTTCACTGAAGGAAAAGGAAGTCTGAAGTGAAATACCAGCCTGCCCCATCCCTTCCTTTTGGGAATAGCCCTACGTTTTGCACGTTCTCCTCTTCAGCAAAATCCAGTTCTTGTCCCCTCATGTCAATACTTGCTCTTCCATTAGCACCTTAGTGTCCATTAGGCTGATTTGGCCACGACCACCAAAACAAGACCCAAGGTGAGCTCACCTGGCTTTCGGCTGGGTTTTCTTAGCAGCAGCTTCGCTAGTTTTCACAGGCTCTGGAAGTTTGGCAGGAATTAGAGAATTCTGAAAATTTAAAAAAAAACAAAAAAAACCAAGCCCTGTGCTCATTAACGCTTAACAGAACAAGACAGAATAACAATGCAATCCCACACCATTAAACTAATCAAGGAGAGAAGCAACCAAGAACTGAGGAGAAATTTCCATTAATCAGTGGAAGAGACATTTCCTCCAGAAGTTGTGGATTATCCAAAAGCGGGAGGTTTTTAAGGAGAGATTGGAGAGCCATTTTGCCTGAAATGACACAGGGGAAGGGGGTGTTGGAGTAGAAGACACGCAAATCTGTTATTCCACGAAGTGGCTGCCTAGGCCAGAGGTCTCCAAACTTGGCCACTTTAAGACTGGTGGACTCGGAGTTTCGGTTTGTCAGCTTCGAGCGGTAGGGATTCGCGGCTGCGCGATCCTGCCGCGCTAGCCGCGTTTTGGGGCTCCGATCCGGAAGGGTGCGGAGCAAGGCTGCCCTGCAGGGGTAGCTGAAGGTAAGGGGATCCGGAGGAAGGGTCTGGGGGTGTTGCAGACCCCCTCCCTGGCCGGCAGAACCCCTTTACCAGGACGGTGCAGCGGCGGTCCGTAATGGCCGCCACAAAGAAGTCAGCAGCCGGGCAAGTATGCGCAGGAGGAAGAAGAGGAAGTTATTGAAAGTGAAAGCTCTTCTTGGTCGACCCAGGGCTTTGAGATTTATCTAATTTAATTCCTGGAAAAGACTGTTTTTTTGATGATTTTTCCACAAGAGAAAAAAAGCGGCAATTTTGAGGTGCTGAAAGGAAAGTTTACTCTCCTCCCGACGAATTAAGCCGGAAGGGAGAGGATAAAAAAATATATAAATCTGGATCTTGTTGGAGGAGATGCCTTGAAGATTTGAGGACAGAAACATAATTTTAATAAGGCTTTAAAATATAGATTTGGACTCTCTTTTTTTTTGTTTGATACCACCCCTGGAAGAGGAAGGGGAATTTTGGCTTGCTTGGATTTATTGAGGATTGTGGATTTTGGGATTGTTTTACCTTTCTCTCGGAATATTTGGTTGGTGTAAGAAGAAAGAGGAATAAAGAAAAGAAAAGATTTATTTATAATGGCTTTCCCTTTTGAAGACCTGAGGGATGAATATGAGCAAACAAAAGCAGCCTGCAAAGATGGTATGGAAAAAGCTTTTCTATTTCTAGAAATGGCGCTGGTCAATTACCAACAGACAATGAAACAGATGGAAACAGAAGAACAACAACAAGGAAAGAGGCGAAGACGCCATCTTTATTGAATCCCAAAACTTATCTAAGGAAGAAGGAAGGAAGAGAGCAAGGAAAATGAAGGACTTAAGATCTAAAAAACATTTGAGAAAGAGAAAAATATGATGCAAAGTAAATATAATGATAGCAAGCAAGAAAAAGGGAACACAACAGAGAAGGGATCCCAGCAAGGCAGAGGTTAGAAGAAGAAGGGGGTAGGAAGATTTGGTGGGGGAAGAAAGAAAGGGGAAAGGCGGAGAAAAGCCTCAAAGTTTTAAAATTGGATGGGAGAAGAGGAATTTTTTTAGGGACAAAGGATGAAATATAAACTTCTGTAAGAAAGATTCTGCTAGGTACAGAAGATGGTATTGTAACATTTATATTTGAAATAGTAAATTAGAATGGTTTAAGATTTAATAAGAAATTAAAATGTTGAAGTTTTTAATAATGATTGATTTTTAAAATGTAATAAAATATTGAAGGAAAGGAGGATACAAGGTATTTAAACATTTTTGGTGGATAGAATGTACCAAGCAGAACCGAATTGGGTATTTGTTATGTTGAATGTTAATTTTACTAACTTAGGGGAGGATAGAAAGGCATCATACTCTGATTAGTGATTTCAGGAGAAATTCTTTTTATTATAAGAAGAGATAGAGGGATAATGAATGGGCAAAAGATATAAATATAATGATTTAATTAAGATGGATTAAATAAGATAGAATTGTGAAGAGTGATATGCGCTGCCCATGCAAAGAGAGGTAACTGGGGCCAAGGTACTTTACTAAAAGATTTTTTTATGTTTGTTTGTGTTTGTTTGTGTTTTATGAGAATATTGGGGAAATTTCTGTAGAAAGACAGGAAAAGATTTAAATATGTAATGATTTGTTTGTTGTTGAAATTTTTAATAAAACTTGTTTTTAAAAAAAAAAGACTGGTGGACTCCAACTCCCAGTAATTCCTCAGCCAGCTATGCTGGCTGAGTTGAAGTCCACCAGTCTTAAAGTGGCCAAGTTTGAGGGCCCCTGGTTTAGGCTCTTCTTAAAAATCTCCAGTGATGGAGACCTGGAGGCAAACCATGTCATGGGTTAATTGCATTCCTTCACACCACAAAAGTAGCATTACAAGTTAAGTTATAAAGTTAGAAGTAAAATAAACAAAAAGTTAAGTCAAAAGTGATATTAAAAATTAAGCTGTACACCTTCATGGCACAAAGATACCAAGCTCCCAGAACAAGGCCCATGAATGTTTTTAGATAGATAGGTGATAGATGGTAGATTGATGCCTTTATTATTTTACAAATAAGGGGGCAAACATCACCTTCCTCCTCCTATTTTTTCACACAATATTTCTCATAATCTCACACTTAACACCCAAAAAAACTAAAGAACTTATAATGGACTTCAGGAGGAAGAGAGGTGTACATTTACCATTGTACATAAATGGCGAGGAGGTGGAGAGGGTTGGTGGTTTTAAATTTCTGGCATTTATATCTCGGAGGACCACTCATGGACTATGAATGTTAACATACTGGGGAAGAAGGCACAGAAGAAGAGGCTGTACATCCTGAGAAAGCGCAGGGAGATCAATCTATCTCAGCATCTACTTCTGCTTTACTACCACAGCACCATTGAGAGGGTCCTGACATACGGCATCCTTGCATGATATGGGAGAAGCTCTGGAGCGGACAAAAAGGCTCTACAGAGAATCATTCAAAACTGCCCAGAAGATCATCGGGCTCCAGCTACCAGCCCTGGACTATAATCTTCGCCTCTCGCTGTTTGAGGAAGTCGCACAACATCCTCAGAGACTCTTCCCATCCTGCTCACAATCTTTATGAACAGTTGCCTTCTGGCAGAAGATACAGAACAATCAAAACTCAGACCACACGTTTTCTGAACAGTTTTTATCCTAGAGCTATAACGGTACTTAACAATGAATTTAAGGACCACCATTGGTGAGCTGTTGGACAGTGTTACTTGGTCTGTTGTGTGGATGCTTTAGAGGGTGGGGAACCTTGGTGGGTGGGGAGGTGTTTGGGGATTGTCATGTATGTGTGCGTGTTGGGTCTGGTCTCTGAGTGTTATGTGAATATCATTGTATGTGCATACTGTGTACATTCGTACAATGACAATAAAGTATTATTGTAATTGTATTATTATTGCTGTTATTGTTACTGTTGTTGCTGCTGTTATTATTATTATTATTATTATTATCATTATACACAAAAACAACAGTGCACACAGATAACTATGATGGATTTTGTATCACAAATCACTAGTCGAACCCTTCCCAAGCGTTTAGGACTGCGTGATGTATCAACGGATTATGAGATCAGATCCCAGTAAGGTGGCCTTCTGCAGCTGATCAATGGTGATTTTGTCAGAGCCAATAGCTTTTAAGTGCTTGCCTAGGTCTTTAGGCACAGCACCCAGGGTGCCGAGTACCATTATTACTGTTGTTGTTATTATTATGGGCTCCGGCCTCTTGGCAAACCATCCTCTTCCTTCCCCTGACGGTTAGGGAAAAGGCCTGCAGCCCCACAGCAGAGAAATGTCACTCACCTGCAAATTGGGGACAGGACATTCCCTCTTAGCCAGCTTGAACGCAAAGTAAGAGACCTGGTAAATGTCAGGCCTCTTGTCAGGGTCAGGTTCCAGCATGTACCCTACAAAAGAGAAAGTTGGTTAGTTGGAGACAGCAGCATCCAGGCTTAACTGGATTGCTCTACGGCAGCCCTCAACCTTGGTACGGGGAGTTAAGCAGGCTGACCAGATCCCTCCATGAGGACCTGGGGTTGCCTCTTCTCTTGATCCCCTGGTGCAACCACACAAAGGGAGCAAAGAGAAGTGTCCATTGCGAAATAAACCAAGACGAGGCCAGCCTCACCAAAAACAAGGGTGCTGTCGACTCATAAAACATTCCTATGCCTGTTTTAGTAGTTGCCATAAAAAGAGGGGAAAGCGAAAGTACATTCCAACTCTTTTCTTTAAAAGATTGTAACTGAACTACCAGAGGTTTTGCCCACAAATGTATTTAATTGGATAACGTGAATGATGACACCCAGCCTGTGAACGGGCTCAGTTAGAGAATCTGATTTATGACACACCCAGAGAGGAGGGGGGAAACAGGGTCACATGGGACTGTAAATGACGGATGCCAGAGTTGGCTTCATTCAGAGCAGTGCCAGTATGTCGCCTCTAATGAATCCTTTGAAGTTTATGGAAGTTTGGCTCGAGAATCAGGATTTAATCAGAGCGATTGCTGGAATCCTGACAGCTGTCTTGAAAGACATCAAGAGCAAGCTATGTTTCATAGGCTGTTTCAACGAACAACTTGTAAACCCAAAACAACAGAACCATCTCCCCTTCCAGAGGGGATACTCACTTATTAGGCAGTGCATGTCTTGCGTGTAGCGTGAGTTGTCAGGAATGGTGAAGTTGCCGTCGCAAATTGCCACTTGGCTCTCCCCAAAGGGCAGAGTAAAATAGCAGAGTTTGTAGAGCAAACACCCCAGGGCCTGGAAGAAGGAGATCAACCAATCCTCAGAGTCTCATAGAAGCAGCCGCTGCTCATCCTTCCCGCTAGACAAGAGCTTCCTGTCTCTTAGCATCTCTTTTAGAAAATGGATTCTTTATTGGCCAAGCGCGGTTGGGCGCTCAAGGAATTTGTCTCAAGCTCTCGGTATACATACAAACAACAAAGTGACAATTTAAAATACAACTAGTAGTAGACCACTACGTCACATGGTTTGACTGGGTGTGATCTTGAACTCAGTAAACATTAAGCTTGGTTTGGCAGGCCATGCGAGCAGCCTGAGAGCATCCCTATTTAATGTGGTTTTCCAAGCCACCCTTTCAAAAGGCTTTAGTCCAGAGGCATCAAGCAGAATGATGTGACGAAGCTTTATGGGTCAATTCACAAGCTGATAAGAATTAAACAGACACTTCTGCACATTGACACTTGCAGGCTCATCTCACAGCTCATCCAAACCCAGATTAATTAGACGCTTATAATTAATCTCCTTACTTCTCCTGGAAAATGAGACGGGGAAAGAGCAACCTGCCACAAAACAGCCCTTCCTGAGCTGGCCTTCCTTGCTGTTTGCCCTCTGCTCCCTGGACAAGCCAGGGCCATATTTTAAAACCTCTCCATTACTTGTTCACAGAAAGAAAAAAAAACCTGTAAGAATTAAATCACCAAAGCCTAATACAGAGGTCTCCAAACTTGGCAACTTTAAGACTTGTGGACTTCAATTCCCAGAATTCCTCAGCCAGCTTGGCTGGGAGTTGAAATCCACAAGTCTTAAAGTTGCCAAGTTTGGAGACCTCTGGCCTAATACCTAGAAGATGAGTTGGTTTTAAGTGGGAAAGAGTTTAGTTGCTGAAATTCTTGTAACACGGTCCCTTTCATCAATCTAGCTAAAGAAGACCAGGGGATTCAAACTTGGGGAAAAAGATTTTCTTCTGATTTGAGTCAACTGCCCCAAAGCTTGATATGTGTGCCATGACTTCATCACAGCTAGAATGTGAAGTGTGTAATGTGCATGCCAGTCAGTATGAATAATACGCACTAATCGCATGTCATAAAGGCATGCGGAGTCGCTTCCCATGCCTTGTTCCCGCCTACAGCCATCTCTTGTTCAATGTTTATTTCTACCTTCACCATATTATCAGAGATTCCAAGCAATATACAAGCCTGAACAATACAAAGGCAGACTGCAGTCTTATTCTTATGACATGCTATAAAATATTGACACCTCCCCTCTCCATAAAATACTTCAATAAAGCACACCACTAAATATGCCTCGTTATATCATTATATATTGCCTGGCCATAACTTTTCTGATTTTGTGATCCCAAAACGACATGTGCTTATCTACGCCAGAAAAGAAAGAGAATTTGGAAAGTGAAACGCAACTCCTGCACTCCCTTGGGCCACCATCCCGAGGCTACATACCCAGATATCAGCTTTTGTGGTGATCAGTTTGCCACTGTAGAGGTTGACCATCTCTGGAGCTCTGTACGAGAGCGTGGTATATCTACAACAAAACACAAATCCGTGTTTTTGCAATCGAAGAGGAAGCTATGACACTCTGACCAACCTCGTGGTGTTTCCCTCCCATAAAACTAATTAGGATTTTATGTTCCTTGAACAACCTTTAGAGTTAATATTTGAAATGCCTGAGCAGGTTCAAAAATAAACAATTTCTCCCACCAGAAAAGAGGACTGCTGCATTTTGGATAGTCAAAATAACCCGTAGTAGTTAAGATTGTTATTCTCTTCTAGTCGTGGGATAAAATGCCACGTTTATGTAATTACTGGTGCCAAAATAAAAAGCAGACTGCTTGTGATTATTTGAACCTGAAAGATATAATGATGGTCTCCAATATAAGCACAATTATTAAAATTCTAGGAGTCTGTCAACATCTTTATTCCAATTTCATATTCCTTTTATGTACATGCTAGAAATTCCACCAGCAATAAAGAGTAACCATACAAAGGATCATCCTCAGGATCTCATATTCAGTGGGAATAATTATTTATTTTAAACTTCTGCCATGTGGCCATCAAGTAATCTTTCAAATGTTCATCAGAAAACTTGGCAGTTCCTAGCCTGAAATAACAGAATAACAGAGTTGGAAGGGACCTTGGAGGTCTTCTAGTCCAACCTATACTGTTCTGAACAAAAAGCTATCCAATCTCTTCTTAAAAAGTCTTCAGTGATGGAGCATTCACAACTTCTGAAAGCAAGCCATTACAATGATTAATTGTATTCACTGTCAGGAAATTTCTCCTTAGTTGGATCTCTCCTGGATTAGTTTCTCGTCTAATTCTCAAAGTATTCAAATATTCTCAATTTGCTGTAGTTTTTTCAAAATTCCTCAAAAGATAGAAATATTAGCTTTTTCTGGAATGTCTGATGTCCCCATTGGCCCTTAATTTCTAAATCTTGCTGGTTAATCCTCAGCTCTTTCTTTCCTTACGTAAAACCTTAAACCTGTGGGATATTGTAGTTGCTACTCATATTCAAAGCTTACACAACTGGGGACTGGGATTCATACGGATGTGCATGGATCAACGCAGCCATGAAACACCCAAGAGAAACTGTGGCATTATTGCGAGTCTGATAGATGTAAAATGTTTTAGGTACAAAAAGTCTTTTTTTAAACAAAAAACAAAAAAACCTTGAAAACAGGCAGACTCACTTCTTAATTTCTTCCTCCACTACGTTCACTCCTTCCAGTTGAGGATTCTGCGATTTATTGGTGGCGCTCCCAAAGTCACAGAGGACATAGTGGCCACGATCGTGTAACAGGACGTTCTCCACCTGGAAACAAATCAGGCAGGTAGCTGCGATAAGCTCAGGATAAACAGGTGAGCAGTGGTGGTTGGGTTTTTTTTTTTTTTGGATAATGGATAACTTCTGGAGCGTGAGGTATCTCAACGGGAGAAACATTTCAAGCTAAACCAGTTCCTGGGATACTCCAGGGATTTCCTACCTGAGCTCAAACAGTTGGATGTTCTTGGCCCAGAGCTATCCTTGGTGGGGCTTTTATTTTGTTTTTGTCCTCTTTTAATTGTCAAGGAGTCATTCATATAGAATGTTACTCAAGGCACTATATGAGATGGGCAGCTACATAAATGTAATGGATGTAATGAATTAAGCCAAGAGTTTTACTGATGTATTTTCAGAGTTTTTATTCCCTGCAGGGGAGCAATTTCACAGGGATGGAAAAAATAGCTTTGCAGCCAATCTACACATTTGCAACCTTTTGCCTTCTGTAAAGCCAAGGAGAGCGGAGGGAAGATCATAAACACAGTGGGGGTTTCCCTTCGCAACCACTTCGCTTCACTGAATGCTTTGCTTAATGACCAGGTTGCTGGTCCCAATTGCGGTTGCTAAACAAGGACTGCATTTGTTACGTCCAAATGCTTTTAAAAGTGGCCTCATCTACCACTCCTGCCATCCTTTGTGTAATCCTCTTGCCAGCTGGAGGAGATCCTTCAAGCTTGTCCAGGTTGAAAAGCAGCAACAGATGTTGTGCCTTTCCTCTTACGACCCACCCAACTGCGCCCAGGCCTTTGCACAAGGTCCCGCTACCTTCAGATCCCTGTGGACGATGGGAGATTTGAACTGGTGCAGCCTGGCCACCGCTTCGCAGGTGTCACAAAAGATTTGCAGGACTTCATTTTCCGTGAACCCTGTCTGCAAGCGCTGGTTCATCAGATTCACTACTTGGCCTCCTGGAGGAGAGGAAGGAAGGGAAGGGAATTGCCAAAAAGCCGCCCGGCGTTTAAAACACACGCCTGCTCGAAATCCAGGCTCAACAAAAACGACTCCCATGTTCACTTGACCCCGAAGCAAGCCAGCTTATTATGCTGAACGGTTGAAGGGCCTGGCTTGAACGAAGTCATCGTTTTTAGCCCAGGGGTCCCCAAACTTGGCCACTTTAAGACGGGGGGACTTCAACTCCCAGAATTCTCCAGTCAGCAAAGCTGGCTGGAGAATTCTGGGAGTTGAAGTCCACCCGCCTTAAAGTGGCCAAGTTTGGAGGCCTCTGGAATAGTAGATGGCTTGCAAATATGGTTCCCATGAATGTTTCCATACCTCGGCAAAAATCCATTAAAATTAGGACTTCCCATACATCTCCGCTGCTCACTGAATTTATTGTGGAGTCAATGTACCCAACAATGTTCTTGTGACCCGAAAGATCCCTCTGGAAAAAGAGCAAAAGGCACACTTTTACTGTGAGCCACAGCCGTAAACCTGCATGCAAGACCACTCATTTCCTAACTGAGAAAAGGAAATCCCTGGTATTTTTTTTTCCCCCTTTAACCAGCCTGTTTGCTGATCGTTCCTTGACCCTTAGCCATACATCTGATCTCCGTGCCCCCGTTCCAAGTTGCTGGAGTTTAAACAAGCCTCTCCTTCAAGGTTTAAAAGATCAACAAGCATTGCACGACCTCTCTCTCTCTCTCTCTCTTTTAAATAACCTTTCTTAGTCTTTTGCATATTTTAAAAATAAAACAAAAAATATCATGATGTTAACAGTTTTGTGACATCCATCTCGTACACTTCTATCTTTTGTGCATATTTACAAATATATACAAATTTGTGCGAATATACACATTTAACCTATAAGTGGCTTATCTTTAATTCCTTCATTTTCTGTCTTCATTCAATCCAATTATACTATTTTCTCCAGATTCTATAGTATTCAGACTCCTCTTTTGTACCATTACAGTCAATTTGTCCATTTCATGCCATTATTTTTTGAATAATCAATGCACGACCTCTCTCATTAACCGCTGGTTTTTCCCCAGCTCTCTCTCTTAAAAATGCTTATCGTCCCCATGTAAACATGTACCATAAGGCAGCATCACGAGGGCTCCACATACTCACCATAATCTGGATTTCCTGCTTGCACACTTGCAGATCATATTCGTTGTTCACGTACATCCGTTTGAGGGCACATTTCATCCCATTGCTGGTCCTCACCAGAAATACAATAGCGAAGCCCCCTGAAAATGGCAAGAGAGAACCAAGTTCAGCTAGCATACTCTAACTACGGACCTGGCCGTGGGAGTAAGGAACCACTTGAATTGGGGTGGGAACAGTGGAGTGATCCCTTTAGATGCCTACAAGTTCTAATGGTGCTCTTTATGCAGAGTTTTCCAAGATTAAAATTAGTAAGATTATTGGAATTGCAGGGTTTTGCTTAAATAAGGCAATTAAGAGCACCATTTGTATTTCGCAATCTATAAGGAATAAGAGTTTGGAAGCAGAGTCAAGCTGTCCATCCTACTGGAAAACCCAATTCCTCATTCTGGAACAAGATCCAGTTGATCATTACACCGGAATTCCCTTTTAGTTTGAGAACGGGTGCCTGAATTATCTTCCCCCTCCTCCTTTCCTTTCCATTCCCTTCCCTCTGACATTTTTTTCAGGCTACCAACAGATTGTATACATGCCATTTTCAACAGCAAAATTCAAATAATTTAAAGGTACATGTGCACGTGTGTTTTAAATCAAGTAAATATGAAAGTGAATAGAGTATGAATTCAAGCAGTTTAAATTCAATTTTTAAATAGGTCTAATGTTTCCAAAATGGCAAGAGCAAAAAAAACAAAAAAAAAGGGAATTTGTGCATGCTTTTCCCACCATGAAGACTCCCTCCTTCTCTAAAGCAGCTACCAGGATGTTCTGTCAGCCACCCCAGGTAATATTGTGCTGTCCTGCTCACTCAAACACACCTGTAATGAGGATTTAGTGGCTTTATTAATATTCCACAGCAATTCCCTTCATCAAAAACCCAGCGTTGTCCCAATTAAATCCAGCCAAAAGCAGACCAATGCTAGTCCACAGAGCAATGGCCAAGGAGTCTACAAGGCCCTTGAAAGTTTCCCCAAACAAGATAAATCCATCAGGCAAAATTAAATCCACAATACACGAGGGCTCAGGAGGCAAGAAAAATCCAGAATTCACAAAACATGATCCAAAGTGAGTCAGGAATTGCAACAACCAGGAAACATGCAGCTAGGAAGTGAATGTTTTGTTCCCCACATCGTCTCCATTTGTCTGCTGTGCTAAACAGCCAACTTCTGGTGCAGCCCCTCAAGAGGGATTTAACAGATTTAACAGATAATCAGAGTTGGAAGGGACCTTGTAGGTCATCTAGTCCAACCCCCCGCCCAAGCAGGAGACCCTATACCATTTCTGATAGATGGCAGTCCAGTCTCTTCTTGAAAGCTTCCAGTGGTGAAGCTCCCACAACTTCTGAGGGCAACAGTCTGTTCCATTGGTTGATTGTTCTCCCTCTCAGAAAATTCCTCCTTATTTCCAGGTTGAATCTCTCCTTGTTCAGTTTCCATCCATTATTCCTTGTCTGGCCCTCAGGGGCTTTGGAGAATAGCTTGACCCCCTTCCTCCTCTCAATATTGGAAGGCTGCTCTCCTGTCTCCCCTGGTCCTTCTCTTCCCTAGACTAGCCATGCTCAGTTCCTGTAACCGTTCTTCAGATGTTTGAGCCTCCAGTCCCATCATCATCCTGGTTGCTCTTCTCTTCACTCTTTCCAGAATCTCAACGTCTTTTCTATAATGTGGTGACCAAAACTGGATGCAGGACTCTAGGTGTGCTCTTACTAAGGCTTTATAGAGTGGTATTAGTACATCACTTGATCTCGATTGTATCCCTCTGTTAATGCAACTTAGCTTTTTTGGCGGCGGCTGCCCACGGCTGGCTCCTATTTAGCTGGTTGTCCACCAAGACTCCAAGATCCCTCTCAGAAGATGAGGCTGCCTCCTCACGTGTAATCAGGGTGACCTTCGCTGCTCCTGCCTTGTGTCTTCCCTACGTGTCCTTGGATCAGCTGCAGAAGGCAGTTCCCCTTTCTCATCCCTGAACGGCTGTAGCTGCGTGCTTGCCCACCATGAAGCCTCAGGGCTCTCCGGCTGCAGCCGTGCTTCCTCCAATCCCTCTCAACCAGCAGTTTCTCTCCCATCAACCATTCCCTCTCACTTGGACTCGCAACCCCTGCTTCACAGCCAACGACCAGCTCCCCTCCTGACATGCCTGGGGCTGGTTCCTCCTCCTCCTCCTCTTCCTCCTCCTTCAAACTGACATCTGGGGAAGCATCTGGAGGAGCGCATCACATGTATCTGCTGAAAGCCCTTTTTTTTTCTAGAGATGCAAACAAGGAAGGAAGCACCACTGTCCAAGGGGGCAAATTTCAACCAGCAAAATCAAAGGCGAGAACACATTCATAGGAACAGGTCATTATGCAAACCCGAGAGTTGTTTCACCTGGTGTTTTCCTGCTCCGTTGATTTGCATTAGGCAGGGATGCTTGGAATGGAGAGAGAGGATCAAAGCCACAAAAAAGACAACATTTTCCCCTGCAGAGTCAGTTTAATGCCTGTGACTCACAAGTCACAATTATTAACCCTGCCCTTTCAGTGTAGATGCAGATGAAGCATATAAGAACCTCCCGAGAGAGCCTGGACTTCCAAAAATCATCCCCAGGTCTTAATTGGATGGCACCACCTTGGATCCACTGTTCAATCCCTCTAAAGAAGCCACAGGCCTTAGAGCCAAACCACAATCGATGCTCCCACCATGCACGGTTTCACCACATTCTACCCTGCAAAGGGTGTGCTGGAGGCCATGGGGTGGCACGAGGCCTCTTTTATACTGGAGAGCAGGAGGGAGGAGGAGGCATTCTTGAAACCGCCCAGAAACCCACAAAATGGCCCGAAATCACAACACTGGCATTTCTGGGGCACATTCTCGGGGTGTGGAGGCATCCATGCAACCCAGTATAAACACCGTCCATTCAGCACTTTTGAAATAGAGTTGAGATGGAGAAAATTGCTGTGGTGAGAGAGACAGAGGGGGAGAGAGAGGGAGAAGCAGAGAGAGAGAGAAACAGAGACAGATATATATATATAGAGAGAGAGAGAGACAGAGAGAGTGGGAGAAACAGAGAGAGAGAGAGAGAGAGAGGTGTGGTAGCAGCCATTAGGAAGAGATAACCAGCAACCGATTATCATCACAAATAGTAAAATATTCAGTGTTCAAGCGGGTGAGGCAGGAACCAACCGGTCCCAATCCAGTCGCCATCGTTATAGCAGATGCCAAGCAGATGCTCCAGCTCTCAAGGCCAAGGAAGGGACTGACGTGAACTTGAAAAAGGCCTAGAATCTCAACCCTGGAGCCAACCTACATTTAGGGTTTGGTTTCTGTCTCCGGCGACAGGCAGATCATCTTCTGCACAGAGATGGCATCGATCTGGGTCTGCAGTAAAACAATTGATCTGGCTGGGTCACATCTGGGGGCTTTTGCCAGAGGTTGAGTTCCTAGGTATCCCTGAAGCATCTGGATCACCAGGCTTGTCTTCCGGAGAGATATGGGGAGGGGGCGCGCACTCCTGGCTGAAAAACACGCCTCCCGTTGCTCTCCATCCTCCCCCCCTCTCATTTTTCTTGGCAAAGCAGGAGTAGCAGCAGCCACCACTTTCTCCCATCTCTCCAGTTGCTTTCAGCCAAGAGCAAGGCAGCTTCTGGGTTTTCAGCAGGGGCTGCCTTCCCAACCCAGATGCCCAGGTGCTTGGGAAATTAAAGGCCCCCTGCCTGCCCAGCTGTGGTTTGAAAGGTGAAACGTTTGTGAAACGTTCATCTTTAAAAAAAAACAAAAAACCGGAAGAGCAGGAGGAAGAGGAGGAGGCAATTGGGACCTTGGCCAAACCAGCTACTTCCAAGCAAGCCAAGAAATTCAACCTGCTGGATCGCCCAGATAGCATCTTATTCCTTATTTATTCTGGGGAGGGGGGAGGAGAAGGCAGACTGGGTGACTCACGCAACTTAAGGGATGATGGGATGCTGTTAAGAAGCGTGAGATCCAAAAGGTCAACTAGCCCATCTCAGGGGGAGGGGGAGAAGGAGGAAGAAACACGGAAGAATTTAGCCAACGAGAGAGGACTTTTCCCACCAGGCTTCCAGAGCCACCAAACTCTCCGAAAGGATAACCAAGCCAGCTTTACTTTACTTTCCTCAGTTTCCCTTCTGGTCAAGAGGACACTCAGCCATCTGCAGCTGCCACTTAAAAGAGCCTGAAAGAAGCTCTTTGTTCCCTGCCTGCTTGCTTTTATTTGTTTATTGATTGTGGCTGCTGTTCTTTTTAATTTAAAGGAAAGTATTCAAAAACAGCTTTTTTTAAAAAAGTGCCATCAATAGCCACAAAAATTCCTTCAGATTGCAGATGAACAGAGTTGGAAGGGACCTTGGAGGTCATCTAGTTCAACCCCCCGGGCCGCTGCCCAAGCAGGAGACCCTACACCATTTTTGACAGATGGCAATCCAGTCTCTTCTTGGAAGCTTTCCGGAAGAAAACGTCCTTAAAGATAAGAGGTGCTTTCTTTGAACCTCGGACTGGGAATAATCCTGCAAGAAAGGGAAACGTGCAAGGAATAGGGTCGTCCTCAATGCCAACTTCATTGAGAAGCAATTCTGCTTGGAGAAGCAAGTTTTCTCAAGTCTTTAACTGCCTCCAGCAATAATTTCCTTTTTTTTTTTTTTAAGGTCCACACTCATTTAACTTTTTATGAGCTGCTCAAAGTTTTTGTGGAGTTGGATCATCTTAACAAACCTGATAAATAAATATAAATAAAATGCACTGGCAAAACAAGATCCTGTTGGACTGAACAGGAGATCCAACCAGAATTTTGGGAGTTGAAGTCTTCCAGGTTTAAAGTGGCCAAGGTTACAGTCCCCTGACTTAAATGGTTTCAGTAATATACTTAAATGCCAAGATTGCTAAGAGTTTCAGCCACCCAGATGGCTCCAAGGACCATATGTAAGGCAAAGAGCCATTGTGTGCAAATACCAAAATCCACATGTAAGCTGGATTTGGTGAGGCTTAATTATAACATGGGGGTGATCTCCCAAGTACTATTGGTTGATACTTTGCCCTTAAAATAATTACAGTACTCCGAAAGTATTACTCACGATGGCTAAACAGAGCTTTCCAGGAGCTTTCCCCAAGCATCAGGAATGAAAAACCAGTTTGGTTTTTAAGATACTAGGCTAGAAAAACAGGACACACCTAGTTTTAGTCTGTCTCACCATAAGCATTGAAAGCCAGCTGGGTAATTTGGGCCAATCGCGGAGAAGATGGTGAGCCCATGAAGGGGATCAAGGCCCTTTCCTCCCCCATAGACCACGCCATTCATGTTTCTCCCTTATCCTCTCCCTGCATGCCCTAGGATGGAGCGGGGATGGGCTTGGGTCCTCCTCTGACTACCCAGCTAGCCTCTGCCCTTCCCCAGCCTCCTCCACAACCTCCGGAGCCACATTCCCACTCCCTGTCGGCTGTTCCTCCTCTTCCTCGGAGTCAGTCTCAAACGGGGGCATGACACAATGCCCCACCACAATCGAGCCAGAAGCACTGCAGGAGCCGAGCCTGACTTCCAGCGCACTCTCCCAGCTCTGCTGGGTTGCCCTCAGCTTGTCACAGAAAACAGCAAAAAACAACCCACAATCATTTGAGAATTTTCCTCCTGCTAAGGAAAGAGAATAGGGCTGCCCATGTAGACCCCCCACGAGCCAAGGTCATCTTACATCTATTACCGATTTCTCTATGGGCTGGACAGGGACAGCCAAAGGGATGGAGGTGGCCTGGGGGGCCATAAAATGCCCATTTCTGCCCTAATCCCACCCACAACTCCTGGAGAAAGCCTGCCAGGTATAAATGTTGCCTCCCCCCAACAATAACTCTCCCCAAAATTCCCTCAGATACTGCAATAAGAGAGGGAAATGGCCAACTCTTTCTGGCTTCATTCCCTCTGTAGCTTAGCCAAGCAGGCAGGACGGTTGCTTGCATAAATCCCTTTCCAAACTAGAGTAATTGCTGCAGTAAGAATCCAGGTCCTTCTTTTTAAAAACCAAACAGGAATTTGAAGAATAGAAAAACGGTGATTTTTTTGATTTTTTTTTTGAAGGAGTCATCTCGGTCGCTCTTCTTTCAGCCGGGAACATGCCAAAGCTCACAAAAAGAACAAAAGCACTGCGGATGAAACGATTTTTTAACATCGAGGTATCAAAAAACTCTCTTTCATCTCACCCGGTCCCTAGACGGCTATATTTTCCCAGGATGTCCAACCCAGCCTCTTCCCTCAGGTTTGGCTGACGCGGCTTTGAGCCATCGGCTCCCACTGCTCTCGTAAAAGGAAAAATTGCAACAGGAAAATGAAGTCCCCTTTCAGAAGTTCAACCTGGGTGAATGCTGACCGCTGGGTTTTTCCCAGGCTCTGCCCAACCCCTAGATTTGAGGTCTTCAAACTTGGCCAACTTTAAGACTTGTGGACTTCAACGCCCAGCATTCTCCAGCCAGCAGAGCTGGCTGGAGAATGCTGGGCGTTGAAGTCCACAAGTCTTAAAGTTGGCCAAGTTTGGAGACCTCTGCCCTAGATTGATTGACAAGATCAGATACAGGGTTTTGTTTCACTCTTTCCCATCAGAATCTCTTCCCCAGTCACTACAAACCTGTGGCTCATTCCAACCATAATCCAGTACTGAATGTGTGCAACGTCCATGAATCAATACAAGGAACAAATCACCTGAGGGATGTTAGTCACGAATGACCTGATGTAATAGGAATGCAAGCAGACCCACCCAAAGAGACAACTGTGGAGATTCTCAGTCATCCAAATTCTCAGTTGCCCCAAAGGTGCTTTTCCAAGTGGAAGAAGCTTCTTGGATGAGAAGCGAAACGTCCTCAAAAAAAAACCCCAAAAAATCCAGTTGCCTCTTGGGGGGGAAAAACAGCTTTGGGGTGCACTAATGGATCAGAATGTCCTCACGCCAGAGGTAATATTATTATAGTACTATTAGTATTCATCTTCTCATCACTCCTTATCACCCATCCCCTCCCACTTGTGACTGTATGACTGTAACTTTGTCGCTTGTATCCTTACAATTTATATGGACTGTTTCCTGGTATGATTTGATTGCTTATTGCAGCCTTTGACTATCATTAAGTGTTGTCCCTGATGATTCTTGGCTCTTGACGAATGTCTCTTTTCTTTTATGTCCACTGAGAGCATTTGCACCAAGACAAATTCCTTGTGTGTCCAATCACACTTGGACACCAATAAAGAATTCTATTCTATTCTATTCTATTCTATTCTATTCTATTCTATTCTATTCTATTCTATTCTTATTGAACCCTTTGACTATTATTAAATGTTGTCCCTGATGATTCTTGACTCTTGATGAATGGATCTTTTCTTTTATGTCCACTGAGAGCATTTGCCCCAAGACAAATTCCTTGTGTGTCCAATCACACTTGGCCAATAAAAGAATTCAAATTCTATTCAGCTGGTTCTGACCAGTTCTGGAGAACCGGGAGCAGAAATTTTGGGTAGTTGGGAGAACTGCCAATCCCACCTCTGACTGGCCCCGCCAACCTCATCTCTTCTCTGCCTCCCATTGAGTCCCAGCTGATCGTCTGGGTCTTCTTTGGTTGCCCTGCACAGGAGAACAGAGCTGGAAAGCAGGTTAGTGGGGTGGGGAGGGAAGGGGGATTTTGCAGTATCCTTCCCCTGCCATGCCCACCAAGCCACACCCAACAGAACCGGTAGTAAAAAATTCTGAATCCCACCACTGCCTCACACCCAGCTTTCTTCAGGAAAGAGTCTCACATTCACATGTTATGCTGAGCTTGGCTAGACCAAGGTGACTTGTTAGCCATACCTACTCATGGGGGGGGCGGCTCTCTCTTCTAAGGCAGCAGCCCTGAAAGCTCAACAAGAAGGACCAAGTTGGTCACTTGTGCATCCACCTGGAGTCATAATTCCAGCATAATATCTATGCCGCCTTCACAGTATATGAACACAGTCATCGCATATTCCAGGAAGAAGCTTTTTGTAGGGTGGTTTCCTCCATCGTTGGGATTCCACAGATGATAACAGGGGCAGCAACATCGCAACAATGGACTCCTTAGCTTTTACAGCTAAGAACGGTATATTTTGAAGAACTAAAGGCTAATTAAACTAATAAACACTGTAAACGGGGGTGGGGGGTGGGAGACTTGTGGACTTCAATTCCCAGAATTCCTCAGCCAGCCGGACAGACAGAATTCCCCATGCTGGCTAGGGAATTCTGGGAGTTGAAGTCCACAAGTTTTATAGTTGCCAAGGTTGGACACGCCTGGTTTAGTGTTTGTGCGCTCAGCTAATATGCCTTTAGTTAAAACTAAACTTTAAAATGATGGCTTAGCATAATGCAGGGGTCTCCAACCTTGGCCACTTTAAGACTTGTGGACTTTAACTCTGGGAGTTGAAGTCCACAAGTCTTAAAGTGGCCCAGGTTGGAGAGCCCTGGCCTAATGGACCAACCCAGTTATTCCAAATAAAGGGGTCAGGAGTTTAAGCTGATCTCCCTACCAGGCAAACTTTTAGGACTGATAGCAGTTGTGTTCCTTCCCTAAGCAGGACCGAAACCTCATCTTATGCTGACTTTTAATGGCATCTGGGAAGGAGGGGGAGGAGGTACGATAAAGCTGAACGAATCCAATCAGAAAAGATATTTCAACTTTTTCCTCCGAGTCATAGGCCACCTCCGGCCTTCGCGCCGCATGCCAGGGGCCACTTAGCGGCAGGACAAGGACGATTTTCAATGTCTCTTCCCACCCTCCATGTTCTCTCAAAACAAAAACTAAATTCAATGATGCTTAAATTTAGACACTATATACATTTGACTCGGGGGCTTCGGGTTCTGCACCGCCACAACCCAAGGCTCTGAACTAACCACTAGGCAGGACTGCATGAGACGCTCGGCCAGCTGTGGATGAAAGGGAACCTTTCATTAGCAGCCCTCCCAAAACGAAGCTCGTGGAACAGTCACATCATTCAGAACCAGGGCTAAATCTGGGCCTGGCGGGGGGGAAAAAACCCTCCTGCCCCTGGAAGAACCGCGGAGCACAAGCTGGCTGATTTCCCAAAGCTAAACAGGGCAAGAAGGGCCGATTAATAACTTGGATGGACGATCCCCAAGAAATCACAGGGCTGCATCCACACACCCAGAAAGGTGGCCGGGAAAAGCAACTCCCGCACCGTCAGCTAGAAACCTCCATGGTTGTGTCCAGGGAGTTCATTCCTCAGCAAAATGGGTATAATGTCGTATCACGTAGGAGGGTACATACCTAATTTTGCATTTAATTATTTTGTCACGTGACCAGCAAGCCACGCCCACCCGGTCACGTGACCAGCAAACCACACCCTCAAATTAGGCCAGACTCACAGAAATTTGTAATCCCACCCCTGGGTGGGCCACCCCCCACCCCCGAGGATGAGTTTGTAGCACCAAGGGGGCGGTGGACCGAAAAAGTTTGGGAACCGCGGCTTTAGGGGAGGAAGAATAAAACATTCCCAGCTGCCTGGGAATAACAGGCCGGAGTCTATTTGACTTGTAAGGGCTCTTTAGTTAGGCTGGCCTATTTGGCTTTAAAAGAAGATTAAACTACCGATCAGATAGAAGTTAACAGGGTGAAGTTCCTTTCCTGCCTCGAATCGTTGTGCCACGCCTGTTGTGGCTTCCCCTTTTGCCCAGCATCCCTAATGATTTTTTTCTGACGGATTGGCACCTTCTCCCAGCCTGCTCGCATTGAGAAACATGCCAGGATGCCAGACAAACCCTGGGTCGTCATTCACACAAACTTTGCAAGCTGCCACTCGGCTGAACAGGGCTTTTGCGGGGGGACTTCCTGGGCGGAAGGACACGGGGCCCTGCGGTTTTACCCACATGTGAAGCCTAACCGGCAGGTAATCCAACAGCTGAATGCAGACCCCACTTTGGCTGCCTGGAGCCACTGAAGGAAAGGCGGGGCACCAATCTAGCAAATGAATACGCTGTGCCTGACTTCCCTTGTTCCAAAGTACCACTTTAATTGGTGACTAAACTAAGATGACTAAAGATGGCACGGAGACTAAAACATTCGAGCTGCAATGAATTGGGAACAGCCAGTCTGGAGAAAAGAAGAATTAGGGGCGATATGATAGCAATATTCCAGTATTTGAGGGGCTGCCACAAAGAAGAGGGAGAGGGGGGAAATTATTCTCCAGGGCAGGAGAGAGAACAATGGTTGGAAACTGATCAAAGGGAGAAGCAACCTGGAATTAAGGAGCGATTTCCTAACCGCGAAGACAATAAACCGAAGACAATAAACCGGTGGAACGGCTTCTCTGAGGGACGTACAGGTGCTCCAGCACTGGACGTTTTAAAGAGGAGACTTGTTTCAAATTGTACGGGGTCTCCTGCTTGAGCCCCAGGGGGGTGGACTGGAAGACCTCCAGGGTCCCTTCCAGCTGTGTTCTGATTGAATTGTTCACAGACCTTTTTATAAGGTTGTGATCTATTGTGCTTGTGGCAGTTCCCTCCTTCTCAGCAAAGGCTGGGTGGGTTCACACGACAGACTTAGCGTGGTTAATGAAACAGCCTAGTTGGTGAGGAGGCCACACCATTCCAACACTGAACAAACGCAGCTTGTTGGACAACAACAAAAACCAGCTCAACGGAATAGAAACCAGCCTTAGCCTGTTGCTTCAAGGCTGGTTTAAGTGGCCTGGAGCGCTGCATGTTGCACGAGCCCAGCCAGCGATTCATGGAGGGAATTCACCGAGCCCAGGTGTGGCCCCTCCCGGCCCCAAAAAGCCACCTTTCACGCAAGCCCCCCTCTGGGCTGACCTCCTTCTGGCTCGGAGGTGTGGACTCGGCAAGGCAGAAGCACCGAGTCCTGCCACCCTTCAACAAGCGCCACCTTAACCAGGGGCTTAAAACCCAGAGATCTCGCTTTTGCTAGCGCCCGACAGCCGACAACATCCGACTTGCAAGGAAAAGCAGAGAGGGGAGAGAGAGAGAGAGAGAGAGAGAGAGAGAGAGAGAGAGCATGTGCACAGGAACATGACTCAGCTCCGAGAAGTGTGCAGTCATGAGACAGCCGAGAGGTTGGGAAAGAGTTTTTTTTGCGCTTTGCAATGCTGACTTCCTTCCTTCCTTTGGATCACCTTCCCTGGGAAGCAAGAGGGGCAGGGCACAGCATGGGGATTGGGGAGGGGCGGGGTCAGCTGCCCCCTCTCCCCTGGAGGGAGTACTTCCCCATCCAATCAAAGCCATGCTCCTTAACCGATTTTAATCCTAGTTTTAGGAAGAAGGCACTAAGCTACGAAGGTCCAACGGGGCCTGTCTGCACTGCAGAAGGGAATGGAGCGAGGGGAGCTGGGGGCCACTCCCCAAACTGGCTCTGCTTATGGCACTCCCCAAGGGGACAGTTTAAAAGGAGAGGCGCCACGGCTATGTCGGGGATTGTCTTACTCGAGGGGGGAAGGGGTGTCCCCAAACTTGGCAACTTTAAGACTTGTGGACTTCAACTCCCAGAATTCCTCAGCCAGCAAAACTGAGAGTGGAAGTCTTAAAGTTGTCAATTGTGGAGACCCTTGGTCTTACCTGTCGGGAAACCAAACTTATTGTGTGAAACAGGGGGCTCCACACTTGGCAACCGTAAGACTTATGGCTGTTTCCATCCTCAGAAGATCACCAAGGTCCTTGGAAGATCTGAATACTAATCTGGTTTTCAACAGTAACGTTTCTTCTCTGGGAGCCACCCAGAGTTGTTTGACATGGGCAGCTATATAAACCTTTTAAATCAACAGAGTCCAACCTGCTCCTGCAGAGTTCAACTCCCAGAGGTCCTCAGTCAGCTAGGCTGGGACTTGAAGTCCACAAGTCTTAAAGTTGCCAAGTTTGGGGACCCCTGCCCTAGACCACCCCAGACAAGTGGCTGTCCAATTGCTTCCTAAGCGTCTCCAGGGATGAAGCACCCACAACATCTATTATATATTTTTTTCCATTTTTGGCTACAGAAATTCCAGATGTTCTCAAATGTCATTTGAAGCTGAAGTCATTAAAGGGGTGAGTTGATCACTTGGGCACAGCTGTTCCAGATTACAGCTTCAAATGAAGCACTTCAAGATCTGTCCCCAGAGCCATGAAAATCAGTGACCTTCTCAATGGCAGTAAAGAACGTCATTGCCCTCAGACATTGGAAGTCTCTGCCCTGGAATTTTGGGAGCCGTTCTAGGAAGAGAGGATTGGAGTAGGGCAACCTTTTGCTACTGTTTTACCCTAGAGAAATCCTTGAAATAATCTTCAGATTTCAAGGAAGTCCTGCATAGATATTGAAAGAAAGAAAGAAAGAAAGAAAGAAAGAAAGAAAGAAAGAAAAGAAAGAAAGAAAGAAAGAAAGAAGAAAGAAGGAAGGAAGGAAGGAAGGAAGGAAGGAAGGAAGGAAGGAAGGAAGGAAGGAAGGAAGGAAGGAAGAAAAGAAAAAGAAAAGAAGGAGGGAGGGAGGGAGGAAGGACATTGCAATACAATTCACTTCTACCAACCCAATCCAGAGGCAGGCTGGCATCTGGGTCATGGCACATAATACTCCCACCACTGCAAGCACTAGTGTTGCACACTGCATGATGTTCCAAAACCGATTTTTTGCCTCGTAATCTTTCACAGAACCTCTACCAACTTCTTGTGAAATCTAGGGGAGTCTTTGGCATGAGTCAGCATGACTCTTGGAATGCTGATGTGTGTAAATGTTCTCTGAAATAAGCTCCCCAGACAGAAAACGAGCATATATCGGGAAGCAGCTTACGAAAGGACCTGGGAGAGCGTCTTTTCCCCCTAAAGAATGCCTATGGGGGAAGGGAGGATTATGGGTAATCAAGTCAATGTTAATGATTAGTAGCTAAACTTTCTCCAGGATGGACCATCCCTGATCCGTCTCTAACTTGGTCTTGCAGTCGTGTCCTGGTCCACCTTCCTCCTACTGTCTTCTTCTTCTTCTTCCCTTTTCTTCCAACCTTTCTAAACATTATGGATTTTTCAAAGGTCCTGGGTCTTGTCCAACGGTTGCTCCTGTTCCATGAAGCTAGTTCTAACTCTTAAAGACAAGGGTCTCCAAACTTGGCAAGCTTAAGACTTGTGGACTTCCACTCCCAGAATTCCTGAGCTAACATGACTGGAAAAGGAGGAATTCTGGGAGTGGAAGTCCACAAGTTTTAAAGCTGTCAAGTTTGAAGATCCCTGTCTGAAGGACCACACAGATGGAACTTTTCTAGGACAAGATGTTCTCAACCTGGGATGTCAGACCTTCCAATGGTGCCCCATCTCCACACCAACTGAGTCCATCCACCTTGCTATCTTCTCTTTTCTTCTACTTTTCCCAGCATCAGAGCCTCCTCTAGAAATCTGAGTCTTCAAATAATGTGCCAAAAACTAGGATAATTGGTCATGTTGTGTTTCCAGTAAGAAACTCCAGGTCGATTTGTTGAATGACCTATTGCTTTTGTTTTGTTGGATGTCCACGGTACAGCTATGGGATAACTGGCCACGTCAGTCATTGGCTCCCAGAAGGAAGCTGGGCCCTCGGATCGGTGGGGTTTTCTTGGCAGCAGGACAGAAACAGATTGTCTTCCCTTCTTCTGTGAGGTTGACTCCCAGATATAGCCCAGGTCTTCCCAGCTCTAAGCTGACCTTGACCGATTTCACAACAGTAAGCGGGTTGGGGGGTCTTGTTAATATTTGGGTGGGCTGAAATTCCAAAGCTGTAGACTAGGACTGGGAAGTCAACATCACGAAAGAAGGAAAGATGATCTGTTTCTGTTCTACTGCCAAGAAAACTCCACCTATCTGTGTGTGATGCTACCAGGGGTTCGGTTTGGCTCTAGGTGGGGGATGTTACCTTACTATTTATTTATTTATAAACATGTATCTGGTGTACCAGTTCAGTCTGAGGCAACACTAACTAGAATCCAGAAAGAACGAGCATAATGAAATACCAGTGCAAAGTCGAATTAAATCATAGTCCAGATAGATCACACTATTCATCCCTCACCATGATCCCTCTACAAACAGGCTTCTGAAAAGCTTCAACAAGCCATGAAGTGGGAAGGGGAGTCCATCCTCCCTTTGGGGCACAGACAGGCACCCTAAGGAAATGCAGCTGCTCCTGTTGAACCTTTTGGCACATTCATCACTTGCTTATTTGGGACTTTGGGAAGAGGCAGCGTCTACCTGGGACAAGTCAGTCATAAGAGTCCCACCTCCTGAGCTCATTAGCACTTTTAGTAAGCTCCTTGAATGGCTCACCAGTAGACAGTGAAGCTTCCACAGCAATGGTGGTAAATTGGCAGTAATAAGATTTCCCCCTAAGCAAAAAGATGTGCTGATGGATGTTTATTCAAGAGCAGCTCCATGTAAAATAAATTACAATCATGCAAACCAAAGACAAGGGCAAAAAAACCAACCATTTTCACATCTCCATTCTAGGCCAGGGGTCTCCAAACTTGGCCACTTTAAGACTTGTGGACTTCAACTCCCAGAGTTCTGGGAATTAAAGTCCACAAGTCTGAAAGTGGCCAAGGTTGGAGACCCAGGTGTTCTAACCAATGCCACAACTGATGCAATAGTCAAAGCCCAATAAAAGCCCTTCTAGGCATGGCATCTATCTACTTTGAGTCCTGGAGGACCCCAGGAGCACAACTGTATTCAGAGCCAATGTTGGTACCATCCTCTTAAGCCAGTGGGGATGGACAACTATGGCACCTTTATGACCCGTGGACTTCAACTCCCAGAATTCCCCAGCCAGCAATTCCTTCCATGTGAGATCTTAAAACTTAATTCTTGTTGCAACCAAAGAGAAAGAACGAAGAGGTGACAATGTGCCCACAACAGCCACTTTGATCTTTAAGGGCCTGCTGGCTTTGCAGCTCTGTTTAACCAATGCATAATTCAGGTATTAAACAAAGGTTTTCTGTTTTCAGCAAGAAGTTAGACGCGAGCATGAATACTATATAACTCTCTTTTGCGGCTTAGAAATGGTTCGACTGGCCCTTCAGAAAAAAGGTGTCCCCTTAAGAGCAGGGGTCTCCAACCTTGGCTGCTTTAAGACCCAGCACATTCTGGGAGTTGAAGTCCTCCAGGCTTAAAGGGGCCAAGGTTGGAGACCCTTACTTCAGCCCATCCAGGTTTCAGCAACCACAATGTAGGTAGGTCTCAGCATTCCCCAGGATGGGAGGAGGAGGGGGAGCAACCACATCATCTTCATTCATTCCAAGTTACAAGCAGGCAAGTTTCAGGCTGGGGGTGTGTGTGTGTGGAATGAAGGCACCCCATTCTCCCCCATGAGGGAATCTACCGGCAAGCAGCTCGCGAGGCTCATTCGGCAATGACGGAAGCACCACGAAGGCTTCAACTTCCCCGCAAGGGGGGGGGGACCCTAACCTCGCTTAAAAGCCCCCCTCCCGAGATCCCTGCCTCCTCCTCTGAATCAGCAGAATTTATACCCTGCCCAGGATTGGACGGGGCGAATCGGGACTCCGTGGTTTTTGTGTCCTGGCCTTCCTAATGGTTGGAGCAAGTGGGAGAGACGTGGTGAGGTCTGGCTGCTTGCCTGGTCCCTCTGTGCTCCTGTATGTCGGTGTCTGCAGCAATCGACACTGGCCAGCAGCATCTCGGAACCCATCCCAGCTGGTTCCGTTCCAAAGTGGGAGATGCGCCACTGGGGATCTCACACATGCTGGAATGGACGGCCCTGGCGGGAGGATAGAGAACGGCCCATCCCTAAATTAGAAGCCAGGACCACCTCTATTGCATTCCACTAAGCAAAAGTCCCGCTTTCTCTCTCTCTCTCTCTCTCTGGGCATTTGAGCATTGGTGATGCATTGCATAAGCCTCTTCCCCCCCCCCCCTCCCAACGATGCTGTTCCATCACACCGGCAAGAAACAAAGAAACCTGATAGGTCAAATCTGCGTCTCCCAGACGGAATTTGCTTCTTACCCCAGTGGGCTAAATTAATCTGATTAATCAACCAACCAGGGTCGAAAAACAAAATTGAGCTTTTATGGGCAAAGCCAAGTGAAAAAGGTGCATTTTTAGCTCGAAAACGAAAGCCAGGGGTTTTGCCGTTTTGTTCCCTGCATATCCCCATGGACAGAGCGCAACCGTTAGGGAGCCCCGGCCACGGTTGAGAACCCCGGCTTTTTGGAGCCCCTGGTGACCAACAGGCCAACCCCGGCTTCATGACGCAGCAAACGCTCAGATTACAGAGAGGAAATTCCACCTGGGCGTCTCATTATCCCTTTATTTACAGCGGCCGCAGCACCGAGAGGAGCGAAGAAACCGGCTTTCTCACCGGGTTTGCATCAGCAAAGTGCATTACGTAACACCATTAAGGAAGGGGAGGGGTGGTGGTAAATTAGTACAGGGGGAGGAGGAAATGGAGGGGGGTTGGCTGCACCTTCTCAGAGGGCCCGTTTCAGGGCTGCCTGTTGATTGGAAACTCAAGGCTGGGTTGTCCCTCTATGCCGGGAAGGGGGTCCTCTCCAAACCTGGCAACTTGTGGACTTCAACTCCCAGGATTCCTCAGCCAGCTTGGCTGGCTGAGGAATCCTGGGAGTTGAAGTCCAAAAAGTTGCCTAGCTTAGAGAGACCCCCGCTGCCTGTGCCACATCCCTCTTAGCCCTCAGCACCATCTGTTTTTTTAAAAAAATATTTTATATATATTAAAAGGGTGATTTCTGTTCTCCGGAGCATCAGCTCTTCACAACAGAACAAGACTGGGGCAGATCAATGCCCAAATTAAATGTAAGCCTGTTTGCCCCCTAATTGGATTAGCTAAGCAGCTTTTTTGGGGGAGGGGGGAGGGGAAAGAGAGGAAGACCCGTCCTGGGCTTACCTTCTGCCACCACTTCCTCCACCGTCACCTGCTGCCTCCCAACGCTGAAGACTCGGCCGACGTATCCGCTGCCAGGCCCGGTGCTGCTGCTGCCGCCACCCCCACCTCCAAGGGTGCCCGAACCGGCCCCAGATCCTCCCTGCTCCCGGCGAGAGTCAAAAAATTTCTTCATGGTCCCCAAAGTGCCAACCTGGCTGCCCGGGCCCCCTCTCCCCCTGGCTTCTTCCTCTTCTTCCTCCTCTTCTTCAGCTAGGGGGGCGCCAGGCTTCCCTCCACCACGAGGGAGGGAGGGACGAGGCCGAACGGAGGAGAACCCCCCTGCCTGGCGAAGGAGGCGGCCCCGGAGTGAATGGTCGGGGAGGGGGGAGGCAAGCGCTTCTGCTTCCCCCTCCTCAAAGGGCAGCCCAGGAGGGTTTCGCTCTCCCTGTCCAGGAAGGCAGAGCACTCAGACCTGTGGGGGAGAGAGAGAGAGAAAAAAAGGTTATTTATATATAGGCCGATTAGAGCTCCAGGGGTCAATATTAGGCGTGGGGGGAGTCCTTGCAAGGGATGGGAAGGGGCTCGCATGGGGCCCCACAGCCTGGGAGGGGGGAGAAAGAGGGCAGCAGAGGCCGAGGAGGCCCCGGGTTGCCTTCTCAACCCCCCAAGAAAGAAGGGGGAAAGGCCGCGGGGAGCGCCCCTCTCTTGCCCCCCCGCTCCCCACAGCAGCTGCCCGAGAGGCCGCGGCCTCCCCCTCTTTCCCCTCCCTCCCCCTCCGGCCTCCCGCGGGCGCAGCTACCTGGCCGGGCCACAGTGTTACCCTCGCGGCTTCCGCTGCGGGCGCCGCGCCGGCCCTGCAGCATCGCTACACTGTAGCAGCGGCGGCGGCAGGCGAGGAGCGAGGAGGAGCGGCGGAGGCAGGCGGGGGGCCGGCAGCGAGAAGACCATGCCGAGCAGCCGCCGCCGCTGCCCGTCTCCCCCTCCGCCCGCTGCCCGGTCCGGCCAGGAAATGGACTGTCACAGGAAGGGCCGCTTCCCCCGAGCCGGGAGGAGGAGGAGGAGGAGGAGGAGGGAAACCTTCCCCCGCCCGCCCGCCCTCTCTTCCCCCCCCCACGCCGGGCGCCCTGAAAACCCCAAGCGGGGAGGAGAGGGGGGGAGGAGGAGCTTCGCGAAAGGGGCTCCTTTTACTTTTCTGCCCCCCTCCCGCTCCGTCCACCTTCTTTTCAAAATCGCACCAGCCGTTCTTCCGCTTTGCATTCTGGGAAGAGTAGTTTCCCTTCGCGGTTGAGGCGCCGGGCCCCCCCTCGGAGACTACAAATCCCAGATAGAAACGGGGGAGCGCGGGAGGGAGCGGGTTGGACGGCGCGGCCCGTCCGGGAGGATTAGGGGACGCGTAGTCCGCCAGGTCGCGAGTTCGGGGCGGGCGAGGGGGGGCTTCCGCTTAGCCCAGCCTTTTAATATCGACTCCCGGTTCCCGTGATCGTGACGTTGGAGCCCCGCGCGGGGAGGGGGGGTGTCGAGGATTAAAGGGACGCCTCTCTAAGTTATCCCGGGTGGGGGCGTATCTAGCCTCCTTTCCCAGCCCTTTAACCCCCGCCACACGCACGGCTGATCCTAAAAGGGGGAAATTCCTGCAAGCTTTTTTCCCAACCCTCCTTCAGGTCCCCCCCCCCATTGAGCGCTTACAAAGTCTGTGGGACTCCGATGCCCATAATCCTCTGCTGCCAGCATGGACCCGCAAGAAGACCCTCGACTGGAGTAGTGGGGAAGGGAAGGTGTAGTTTTCAACTAATAATGCCATCCCACCCCCACACCCAGAGGCATTCTGGGAAATTCAGAGGCCAATCACAAGTTCCTGGCTTGTAATCTATCATAGCTTATATCTCTCTTAGGCCAGGGCAGCTTTAAGACTTGTGGACTTCAACTCCCAGAATTCCTCCTCCAGTCATGGTAGCTCAGGAATTCTGGGAGTTGAAGCCCACAAGTCTCAAACTTGCCAAGTTTGGAGACCATCTATCTATCTATCTATCTATCTATCTATCTATCTATCTATCTACCTACCTACCTACCTACCTACCTACCTATCTATCTATCTATTCTCTCTCTCTCTCTCTCTCTCTCTCTCTCTTTCTCTCCCTCTATCCTCTCTCTCTCTCTCTCTCTCTTCTACCTCTCTATCTATTCCAGGAGCGTTCAAACTTGACAGCTTTAAGACTTGTGGACTCCAACTCCTAGAATCCCTCCTCCAGCCATGTTAGCTCAGGAATTCTGGGAGTGGAAGCCCACAAGTCTTAAAAGTTGCCAAATTTGAAGACCCCTGTTCTAGGCCAAGGGTCGCCAAACTTGGCCACTTGTGGACTTCAACTCCCAGAATTCTCCAGCGGGGCTGTTGCGCATGCATGCATGCACAGGGGGGCAGGGTGCATTGCATTGTGAGTGCCGGCACACACACACTTTTGGCACACCACAACAAAAAGGTTCATCATCACTGCACTAGGGTAAAGTGAAAAATTCAGATAATGGCTTATTCCATAAACCATTATTAGGATATGCATGCTTAGTCTCCAGCAGGCTAATTTAGATTTTAAACAAAGATGTGTAGGAAGGGAAGGGGGGAAAGAATACTTTGTACAGATAGTGTGTGACTTGTGGGCTTCAACTCCCAGAATTCCTGAGCTAACATGACTGGAGGAGGGAAATCTGGGAGTTGGAAGTCCACAAGCCTTAAAGCTGCCAAGTTTGAAGAGCCCTGATTTAGAGATTGAGAAAATGGTTCACACCCCTTATGCCTGTAACAAAGATACGTAGACAAATATCAGGAAAATATCCTGTTTGTATGATTGCATGAGTCCCAAGGGTGAAGACTATTAGCATCAATTTTTTCAGCCTTTTAAATGCTGTAAACTAGATTCCCATTAAGCTTGTATGTGGTTATGCTGTCACCTTCTGGCACTCAAAAGTATAGCCACCAGCCCAAAGGTGCTTTTCCAAGAGGCAACTGGATTTTCTGTTTTTTCTTTGAAGACATTTCGCTTCTCATCCAAGAAGTTTCTTCAGCTATAGCCACCAACATTAAAACGATTTGGCATTGTCCATTTGTGTTACAGATGGTAGGCAGGCAGGCAGACTATAGATTATAACAGCAATATTAATCACAAAAATAAATCATTTTTTAGGATTCTTGCAACAGGGCATCCCTCTGTCTATTCGAAGAGGGCATATAGGATGACATGACAATTGGTCCTGTTTAGCATGGGCATTTTGTGACTTCCTTTCTTCTCTTGAAAAGTAAACTCCGAGCAGAAGGAAAAAACATTTTTCAATGTTATTCTTAGCCAGCTGCTTTTCAGTGATTCTGGATATTTAACATATTGATAATCCTTCTCCAAACTCTGGAATGTGGACAATAGCACAAGTGATCACTAGCAATGGAGCTGGGTGATTTTCCATAGCCAAGACTTGTTAAAATGGCTTCTAAATTCTGATCCATTAAAGCAGGAAAAAAGTTAAAACTTATCTGATTTAATAAATAAACGAAGAACTCTGTGAATTATGTGCTTTTTTTTTTAAAGGCCTACCTTGATTTATAGCAGGTGTCCCCAAACTCTGGGCCATGCTGTTTGGAACTGGGCTGTGCGTGCCCTTGCACACACAGCTCCATTTGCATAATAGCGGGCACTGTGTGTGCGTGTGTGTGTGAAGGTTCATTTGTGCGAGTGGCAGGTGCACCATTTCCCTTCTCTGATTCTCCTCCTTCTAGCATCTTCTCATGGCCACAAAAAGGCCCCTAAAATAAGAGTTTCTTTAATATGAATTCCCTGCCAACTGTCTGGATATGTTAAACGGACATTGTTTTATCTTAGTGATCTGGTGTCTCTAAGAGCACCTGGGAGGTGAAGCGATCCAGGCCTTTCCTCCTCCAGGAAAGCTGCCAGGACTCACCTGGATTCAAAACAGGGTGGGGCTTCCAGGGTGCAGTTGCAGAATCGCTCAATCCTTGAATCATAACAGAGTTGGAAGGGACCTTGGAGGTCTTCTAGTCCAGCCCAGGGCAGGAGACCCTGTATCACTCCAGACAAATGGTCGTCCAATCTCTTCTTAAAAGCCTCCAGTGATGGAGGCCCCACCCTAATCTAGGCTGTCAAGTCCACCAAGATGAGAGGAAGGAGATGCAGACAATTTACACGCTCACAATACACAAAAGTGTCCGTGGCTGCAGCCTGCAAAAACAATCCAAAATATGGATGGACCAATGGACGGAGAGACAGAGACACACATAGGGAGAGGGAGAGACAGAGATAAAAAGGGAAAGATGGGTGGATAGATGGATAGACACATAGGTAGAGAAAGAGAGGTAGAGAGGAATTGGTAGAGTTAGATATAGGCAGACATAGGTAGGTAGGTAGACAGAGAAACAGAGAGATAGATGATACATAGATAGATAATGGATGGAGAGATAGATAGATAAAGAGAGATAGATCGATAGAGATAGATCTATAGATAATATATAAATAAAATTATACACACATATATGGTATTCAGCTTTGATCGGGTATTTTTCCACGTTATTATAGTTGTGCACAACTATAATGACGGGAAATACCCGAACAAAGCTGAATACCATACATGTAAGTACCCGCGAAAACTTAAGAATATATATGTATGTATGTATGTATGAGAGAGATAGGATATGGAGATAGATAGATAGATAGATAGATAGATAGATAGATAGATAGATAGATAGATAGATAGATAGATAGATAGATAGATAGACAGACAGACAGACAGACAGACAGACAGACAAAGAGAAATAGATCGATAGATAATATATAAATAATATATGAGAGAGATAGGATACGGAGATAGATGATAGATAGATAGATAGACAGACAGACAGACAGACAGACAGATAGATAGATAGATAGATAGATAGATAGATAGAAGAGAGAGAAATTGGGACGGGGGGGCTTTGGCGGAGGTGCCGGGGCCCCAGCAGGTGCGCCCGAGAGGGAAGGCGGGGAAGCGGCTCCGCCCGGCCTGCCTTGCCCTCCCTACCGGCGCCTCCGCTGCTGTCCCGGCCGCGTTGCAACCCGATCCGGGGAAGTCCCAGCAGCTGCCGGGCGGGCAGGCGCTACCCCGTGACCGCTCCCTCCAGGGCGGGCCTCGCCGTCCCTGAAAAGGAAGCGGAGCCCAAGCGAGCAGCTTCCAGGGCGACGGCGGCGGCGACGAGAGCAGGCAGGCAGGTAGGCGGTGGCCGGGACCGACGGGGCGGGCGGCGGGCGGCTCCTGGCGGGCAGCGGCTGCGCGCCACCTTCGGGCGGCGGGCCGGGCCGGTGCGGAACAAGCAGCCGCTAGGAAGCCGCGACGGCGGCCGAGGGTTGCCGGGCTGGAGGCGCCCTCAGAACCCGTCTCACCTGCCTGGGAAAGCCGGACGTTGGCCGCCTTGGGGCCACGGCCCGACACGGGGAGGCCGGCTCGGCTCTGGCCTCGTTCCCTGCGCCCGGGAGTGGCCGGCGAGCGGTCGGGGGCGGCCGGTCCCGGGGCCCGGAGTGGCTCCGCTTGGCGTCGGCGGTCCCGCTTCGCCCGCTGCCCCGCCTGCACGCAGCCAAACCGCCGGCCCAGCAACGCGGCGCGGGGAGTCCTCGACTTACGAAGGATAGACTAGAATTCTTTCTTGGCCAAACGTCCTTGGACACCCAAGGAATTTGTCTTTAGTGCAGATGCTCTCGATGTCCCTAAAAGAAGAGAGTCAAGAATCATCAAGTAAAACAATAATAGTCATAGGGTACAATCAACAATCAAATCATACTCGGAAACAGTCACAAGTGGGAGAGGATGGGGGATAAGGAGGGATGAGAAGATTAATAGTAATAGTAGTGCAGACTTTGTAAATAGTTGGACAGTGTGGAGGGAATTATTTGTTTAGCAGAGTGATGGCTTTCAGGAAAAAAATGTCCTTGTGTCTAGTTGTTCTGGTGTTCAATGCTCTATAGCGTCATTTTGAGGGAAGGACTTGAAACAGTTTCTGTCCGGGATGTGAGGGGTCTGCAGATATTTTCACAGCCCTCTTTTTGGCTCAGGGTGCAGGATCCAGGTCCTCCATGGAAGGCAGGTGGGTAGCCATTGTTTTTTCTGCAGACCTAATTATCCTCTGAAGTCTGTGTCCGTCCTGTTGGGTTGCAGAACCAAACCAGACAATTACGAGTGGCAACCCTTCGTTTAATGCCCTTCGAAGTTACAACAGGGAAAAAGGGGGGCTTTGGACCGTTTTTCACACTTATGGCCATGGCAGCATCCCCGTTGTATGTCAGAAGCCGCTCCTGGGTCCTGCCAGGAACGATGACCGCGGAAATCGTGGGATGCTCCATCCTCACTGGAGGCTTTTAAGAAAAGTTACTTCATGTGAAATGGTCTATACCAGGGGTGTCCAACCTTGGCAACTTTAAGACTTGTGGACTTCAACTCCCAGAGTTCCTCAGCCAGCAAAGCTGGCTGAGGAACTCTGGGAGTTGAAGTCCACAAGTCTTAAAGTTGCCAAGGTTGGACACCCTGGTCTATACTATAGGTCTCCTGCTTGGGGGTGGGCAGGGGGGCCTAGAGTAGAAGACTTCCAAGGTCCCTTCAAGCTCATTCATTCTAGTCTGCGATGACAGAGTCGTTGCAGTGCGCGGGGCAAATCTATGGCAAAGGCGGTGTGGGAAGCGAAACAGAGGAAGTCCATTCTCCATCACATCGAGGGAGAAGTGGGAGCAAAGGCAGCCTTGCAAAGGGCATGATGTGCTGCTAAGAATAACCCTGCACCCCTAAGCGGTCTTGCTCAACTCTAATGGTCCCAAGGACCAGGGGCTTATCCCTACCCCCAGCCCCATATTCCCTGCATGCTTAACCAGCTTCCTTCCTTCCACATGCTGACTTTGGTTAACCTAAACCTCGGTTCCGTTTTGGGTGGTCCAGCAGGTATAAGCTGAGAGCAGGCGGTTGGTTGATGGTTCAGAGCCTTGCTCGCAGAGAATGGGGCAGGGGACCGAGCATCGTGCCTTCACCCCCAATGTGGGGCTCACAGAATCAAAGGGTTGGGTACCCCACCTTCTATAAGGACCCAAGTTGTGGGAAGGGAGGGGAGGCAGCCAACTAGCCAACTTCTGCATTTTGAGAACATGTTTTGTGAACATGTTGTACATGAACAAATGACATGTTTGAGTTACTTCCTTCTGCCCCCCCCCCTTCCAGGGAGTCATCAAATCAGGCCTGGTCACATCATGACCCACCTTACAACTGTCACAACATACAACTGTAATTGCCAGGCTGGGTGACCGTGGTGAGGATTAAGATTGTACCTAAGTTTTCAGTTTTTTTGAAACTTGAAGCCGTTCAAAACTGGGTTAAGTCCAGCTCAGCTTTGGGAGCCCGGATGTTCTTTGACCCCAGGCATAACACCTGCAACAGTGCAGGTCCCAAACAGGGTGGATTCGATTCAGATCAAGTCAATTTAGATCACTAGTACAAAGGCTCGATTTAAATCCAGTCTATTTAAATCGTAATGTTTAAAGAGCAAGTGGCATCTCTGTCCCATTGTTGACTCATCGACGGTCCCAATATTGCAGAATATACAGCCTCGTGCTACATAACTGAGCTCCATTTCATGCCGAATAAACTACATTATGTATGAAAACTATCTTTAGATAGATTTTTTTTACTCCAAAAGGATTTTATTAAAATAAATTTGATAAAAAAATTAAAAAACTAATTTTTATTTTTTTTAAAAACATTGCTTTTTATCCACCCTGGTCCCAAATCCACCCTTCCCTGCTACCTTTGGGGCTGAGGCAGCGCAGAGACCCACCCCCAATGGAAAGGTGGCACAGGCCAGGTTTCCCTTGAGTTGAGGGACGTAACCCTCGGCCAGGTAAAAATGGCTGCGGGAGAAGAATGGGATAATTCAGCATTTTCATGCAAAAAGGCATGATGGCTTCTTGCTTTCTCCTAGAGCCCCAGAACAGGTGGCCAGAGCCTTTCCATTGGGCAGATTGCATGGGGGGAGGACACTTCTTTTGACCGCCCCCTCCCTCCACCCCCAAGGTGCCTTGTTCGATTTGTTCCAGTAAGGGACCAGATCCAAAGCCACCCAGTTTCACTGCCACTCAAGAGGAAACATCAGGAGGAGTGACCCGAGTGAACAGAAAGTGGACTATTACAGATGCTCAGGGTTAATTGCACAAACAATTTCCCTTTGTTAGGACTTTTTGGAGTCTGTTGAAAAGGAGGAGGTGCATTCCTTACGGCGATCAATTCTGGGTGGATTGTTTGCCAGTTATCTACCCTTATCAACTGGAACTCGATCCATGTGCCAAGCTGGCATACCTTTGCCCCTTTGAACCACAGGCCTGGAACGGACCTTGGAGGTCTTCTAGTCCAGCCCTTGTTCAAGCAGGAGAGCTCATACCATCCCAGTCAAATGGCTGTCCAGTCTCTTCTTAAAAAACCCCAGTGATGGGAGCAACCACGATTTCTAGTGGCAAGCTGTTCCCCTGGTTAATTGTCCTCACTATTAGGAAGTTTCTCCTTAATTCCAGGCTGCTTCTTTCCTGGGTTAATTTCTCCAGGCCTTTCATCATTTTAGTGGCTCTTCTTTGTACTTTTTCCAAAGTCTCAACAACTTTTTTTATAATGTGGTGACCAAAACTGGACATAGGATTCCAGGTTCTGCTTTTTGTACTGCTTTGCTGGGAGCCCAAATATATGCCGTAGGCGTGTGAATAATAATATATTGTACCTTTAATTGAAGAGGTGGGCAGGAGGGAATCATAAATATGAACTAGCCCGAATTTTGATCACATGACCCCAAGGGTGGTGCAATGGCTAGAATATTGAAAACTGGTTGTTTCAGTGCCCTCATAACTTTGAACAGCTGTTCAGTGCATGGATGTAACTCAAGGAGTGCCTGCGTAATCCTACAGTCAGCTCCAGTGGGCCATGTCTATCGCTGGGGGCGAGCATCTCCGTTGCAATGCAGACTTTAGTCACACTGTAGGCTTTTGAAAGAGGGAGAGGAGGAAGAGGAAGGTCTGGATAAGTCAGAGAAGCTAGCCCAAAGGTGCTTTTTCAAAAGGCCACTGGGCTTTCTTTCTTTCTGCTTGTTTTAGAATAGAAATAACAGAGTTGGAAGGGTCCTTGGAGGTCTTCTAGTCCAACCCCCTGCCTAGGCAGGAAACCCTATACCACTTCAGTCAAATGGTTATCCAATCTCTTCTTAAAAACCTCCAGTGTTGGAGCAGCCAAAACTTCTGGAGGCCAGTTGTTCCACTGGTTAATTGTTCTCTCAGTCAGGAAATTTCTCCTTAGTTCTAGTTGCTTCTCTCCTGGATTAATTCCCACCCATTGCTTCTTGTCCTGCCCTCAGGGGCTTTTGGAGAATAGCTTGACTGCCTCTTCTTTGCGGCAGCTCCTGAGATGTTGGAAGGCTGCTATGAAGACGTTTCGTTCCTCCTTCAAGAAGCTTCTTCAGTTCTGACTGTAGAAGCATCTTGAATGAGAAGCAAAAACGTCTTCAAGGAAAAACAAAGTTTGTTGCCTTTTGAAAAAAGCACCTGTGAGTCAGCGATGACCTGGATGATCCAGAATCTCCACAGACAAATCAGAGAAGCTTAAATTATGGCAAGCAGGAGAGCCATCGGCCTTAGCTTCGGTGCCAGCAGGAATGCCAAGTTCTCCCTAGTCCAGGGGTCACCAACCTTTTGGACCTCGGGGACCACCAAACTCATCATCTTATATCCCGCGGACCAGACAACCTGGGAAAATCCCAAAAAAAGTCTGCAGGGAAATTCCCCACCCCGTTTTCCTACAGATCGATCATTCTTTATTTGGGATCGCAGGATACCGTCTCCAGCTCCGTTCTCAGAGGGGGAGAGAGAGAGAGAGAGAGACTTTAGGCTCCATGCAAGGAAAGCAGCAGAAGCAGCAGAAGTCTTTCTTTCTCTCCCCCCCAAACTCCACCAGAAATGAGTCTTTGTCAGCACAGCCTCTTGGAGCAGGAGGCCTTGCAGGGCCCCAAAGACTCGTTTCTGGCGGAGTTTGGGAGAGACAAAGAAAGACTTTTGCTGCTTTCCTTGCATGCAGCCAAAAGCAGAAGAAGAAAGAAGCCAAGAGAAGCAGCCCGGTGGCCAGGCCAGGCGTGTGGGGCGAATGGGGCAAGTTTCCCCCCTCCACCCTTTCCCCCCTCCCGTCACTACCTCGTGTTGTTCGCAATGCAAGCGATGCAAGCCTTGTGTTCCCATGCAACCTGGATTAATTGCTTTGGGGGGGACGACATTTCTCTGCAGACCACCCACATTTTCTCACGGACCACCAGTGGTCCCTGGCCCACCGGTTGGCAACCACTGCTCCAGTTGCGGTGTTGGAGATTTTGCCGTAACCAGGAGAGGCAGCTGCTTTCCCTGCTGCGTGGTGATTCTGCGGACAGTCTAATGTTGGGCTGTTGACAGCAATGATGGCTTGAAAAGAGTCAAACAAACCCGTCACTGAAGGCGATCGACTGCTCCACGCCCTGCACAAGAGGTTGCTTGTGCACATCGGAAGCCGTGAGAGCAATCCTTTTTAAAGTGATCAGACGGGCTGGCCTGCTTATTTTTTATTTTATTTTTCTTCCCCAAGCGAAACCCAGAGAGGAACGGGCAGAGCCGGAAATGTGGCTCCGAAATTTTCCATTGCTCCATGTGGAGCGGTTGCAAAAGAGATGGAAATAAGACCAGCCGACCGACAGCATTATCCAGTGGCGAGAGGCTAGATCAGGGGTGCCCAAACTTGGCCACTTTAAGACTGGTGGACTTCAACTCCCAGAATTCTGGGAGTTGAAGCCCACCAGTCTTAAAGTGGCCAAGTTTGGGCACCTCTGGGCTAGATTGCCATGGCAAGGCGGGAAGCCAACGGGAATTATTGGATTTACTTCCAGCCTGTGGAGTTTTTTTAAGTGGTCCCTTCCCTTTTCGTAATCCTTTTTGTTTGCGTTCAGTTACTCATTGAAGCTCCTGGGAGGCATTAATAAGTAAGTGGCTCGACATATAATTGATTTTCTGCCTATGCAAAGATTGCCTCCTGGGTAGGAATTGGGACTGGGGGGGTGTGAAGGTACATTAGGGCTGCCTGGGGAGGAATTGGAGGGCCAGCTCATAAAATGAACTGCCAGGCAGATTAAATCTTGCCAGCTTTATACATGAGTAATGACTCACCCAGGCTGAAACAGACAGTGGAAATTTCCATTTTGGGGGGAACTCCTGTGGTTTTTGGCCCAGCCCACATTAGGGATGTCCTTGCAATTCTCCCCAAGCTGTGTCGGGATTGTCCTTCTGGGGGAATCCTTAGCCAGCTAGATGGGGTAGGGGATTGTAGGAAAGCACCCCAGTATCCAGAGGGTGCCAACCTCTAGGGAAGGCTGCACTAAGGGCATGGTGAGGCCATAGCTTGAATTGATTTGCAGTTGATGTTCAGGGTTTTTGCAGCTCTGTTTGAGGGCACAGCTTGTAACTCTGCAAGCGAGGGCATGCCGATTTTTTTCCCACCCAACCTGTCTTTGGTTTAGCTTCCGTGCCATTACAGTGGAATGAAATCATTTGCATAAACTTAGTACAATTTGTTCCTCTTTTAAAAAGGGGGGATTTTACGTAATTAGGAACGGGGCATTTTGAGGGACTCACATTGCAAGTATTTATACCCATGTGGTACATGTTTCCTTGCTGTGGATGTTCATGGCCACCCATAATCCTTCCAGACATCAGACGTTTAATATTCCTCTTTAATATTAACAGAGGTTAATAATGGTTCTTTTATTGCTCTGTTTGTTGAGCCTTATCTGAATTCTCTTTTTTTTAATTACAGGGACCATCTGCAGGGCTGACTGGTTGCTAGAGAATTGCTGAAAGTTTATTGCCATGGTATGTGGTTTGGGTTGTTTGCGGTACCAGGCAGTGCCTGGCACACCCTGGGACTGATCAAAGGGCCAATGCCTGGAGCTGTTGGCTCAGGGCAATTAAGCAGATGGAAAAGCTCTTCTTGACAGGGTAAATGTTATCCTTGGGAACCGCTACTATGAGGGCTCAGTGTGGCTGCAGAGGTGGCCGTTGGCCAGGGGTCTGTTGTGTATAGTTTGTTTCCTGCTGCACAACATAATTAGCCTTTTCCTGGTCACAGTAAATCTAAATTCAGTTCCTTGGTTTTGGGTTCAGGGAATGGGGTGAGCCTAGCCACTGTGGTGCCACGAATGGTGGTTTAAGGCTGTGTTTCTTGCACCAAGGTAGCCAATTGTGGTGTGTTCAGCAAGCCATAGTTAAACCTTGGTTTAGCGCTAGGTCCAAACCCAGTTAAGTTTCCCTTCCTTTGCTACTTTCATCGTGTAGATCAGGGGTCTCCAACCTTGGCCACTTTAAGACTTGTGGACTTCAACTTCCAGAGTTTGGAACTCCACAAGTTGAAGTCCACAAGTCTTAAAGTGGCCAAGGTTGGAGACCCCTGATGTAGACAAGCTCGGAGGGCATTTGGAACTCCTTTGTAGCAGCTGGACTGTTGGTCCATGGGGTTGAACTTGGCCTACTCCCCTGCTGCAAAGTCTTTAGCCTTCAACCATTTCTTTAGATCCCAACAGATGCAAACGTGATCAGGAAAATATTAGAATGTGCAGAAACGAACAGGTTAACGCTTGCAATTAAAGAAAAGGAACAAACTGAATATTACATGGTATGGGAACCCTTTTATCAATGGCTGGAGAATAAAAATGGAAATTGGAAAATCTAAGAAGACTAGCGAAACATAGTAAACAGGAGAATAAGAAATTAAATATGCTAAGAATTGTTATTATCATTCGATAGATCATGTGTAGTAGTCTGAAGTAAGAATAGAGGAATGATATGATAGGAATGAAGATGTAGTAATTGTAATGGTTATTACACAAGATATTTGTACCCAGATGACACACCGTTGAAATGAAAGATGGGTTGTTTATATAAAATAAAATTTAAAAAATATTTTAAAGAAAAAAAAACCATTTCTTTAGTGGCCATTCAAAGTTAACAATGACATTGGCGGAAGTGACCTTTGACTGGTTTTACACTCATAACCCGCGGCCACATCAAGGGATCAGAATTACAACGCTTGCCAACTGGCGTGTATTGATATGATCTCCATTGCAGCCTTCTCCTTTGTGAAGAGCAAAGTCAATGAGAGGAAGCCGGGTTCGCTTAATGGCGGCATGGTTCACTTAACTTGCTTCACTTAAAGACAGTGGCGAAAGGATCACAGCACGGGACAAAATGAGCTTCACAGCCCTCTTGCTGAGCCCACAGACACGTTGGTCTCTTTTGTGGTTCTAAGTCAAGGATTCCCTGGGCATCTGGGTATTTTTTGTGTGTGTCTTGTTTCTTCCTCTTCGGGGCTTTGACTTTTGATATTCTGTGGCTTTTAGGCAGGAAACAGAGGAACCATCAAGGGGGCGTCCAACTTCAACGCTGAGGCAGATGCCCAGGCTCTGCGCAAAGCTATGAAAGGCTTGGGTGAGTCATGCCTTGCATTCTTGATTGATTGCTCTGAAGTTGCTCTGCCTCAAAGTCTGTTTTAATCAGGACATTAGAAAGGTTGTGAAATTCTAGGTCAGGGGTGCCCAAACTTGTCCACTTTAAGACTTGTGGACTTCAACTCCCAGAATTCTGGGAGTTGAAGTCCACAAGTCTTAAAGTGGACAAGTTTGGGGACCTCTGTGCTAGATTCTCTTTTCCTACCTGGCACCTTTGGACTGGAGCTCCCAAAATTTCCAACCAGAAGCTTCTGCCTGCTGCAAATTCCCCGAGGTGCTTTTTCCAAAAGGCAGTTGGACTTGGTTGTTTTTGTTTTTGTTTTCCTTTTGAAAAACATTCGGCTTTTCATCCAAGAAAGTTCTTTCAGTTCAAGAAGAGAAGAAACTTCCTAGTTGAGAAGCGAAACATTTTCAAAGGAAAAAACAAAACAAGAAAGTCCAGTTTGGAAAAAAGCACCTTTGGGACAACCATGATGAACACTCCCCATGGACAACCTGCTGGGAATTGTAAGCCCTGCCCAACTAGAGATGGAAAGGCTAAGCTTGCTTTGTGTAGAGCATGGGTCTCCAACCTTGACAACTTTAAGCCTGGAGGACTTCAACTCCAAGCTGGCTGGGGAATTACATTTGCATCAAAGAGACCATGAGAAATGGCCTTGTTCTGAGTTAGGTCCACACACTGGTTTCCTCCCCCCCCCCCCGATTTGTGCTTCCGGTGGCCTTGCTCTGGAGGTCCTGGTTACCTGGGTTTTCCTGCTTGTCAAACATGTACCTGATCTCACCTTCTCCCCGTATCCTGCTCCATGGATCTGGGTTTCAATTCCTTGGTCCTCTTTCTTGCCCTTCCCTGAACCTTTGGTCTCTTGTCCCAGGTACTGACGAAGATGCCATCATTGAGATTTTGGTCAACAGGAACTTGTCCCAACGGCAAGAGATTAAGATTGCCTACAAATCCACTATTGGTCGGGTAGGTTTTGCGCTGAAGGGGAACTCTGGGACTGGATTCACACGTAGACTGCAAAGTGAATTGTTCCACCTCATTAAGGCAGGGATATCTGTCAATAAAATGGATTGCTTCTATTGCTAATGCCAGACTTTTTCTTTGTATAGTCATTGTTTGATTTCCCACGCGCGCGCACACACACACACACACACACACATCTCTCTCTCTTCCTGTTTCTCTCTTTATCTCTTTGGAAGATACAGTCCCTTTGTCAATGTTTAAATAAGGAGCTGGATTAATTATTATTAAATAATTGAAATTAAAGGTAAATTGTGTTGGGCAGAGCCAGGTGTGGCTTGGTGCAAACAAAGAGACAAAGTCCAGATTTGCCCCAAAAAGGCACAATTATTCAGTTGAACAAAACCGGATCCTCCTGTAAGATTGACAGAACCCCGAGTGCAGTTTGAAGCAAATTATAAAAATACGCATGCCTGTTGTGGTGTTGATCACATGTTTAACCCACAGGCTTGTGCTTTCCTTACAGAACTTTGCACAACCTAAAGGCTGGCTGGGCCTGCTCTTCATTCCTTCATTCCTTTTCATTCTCAATCTAAGATTCTTTTGACCAAATTGTCAGAATCATCGTGAATGTCAGAATCCCGATAGGTTCCTTTGAAGGGTGACTTGGAATCTTATTTGAGGAGAATTGGCTTGCACAAATCACATTAGTGTGCGCTGCGAGGTAACAAACTTCCTAAATAATGAGATAGATGATAAGATGAGATGAGATGATAAGAAGATAAGATAATCTGTATTATCATTTATTTCGAGGAGCACACTGGCACACATTAAAAATGAAATTCTGATGCCCGCTCTCAAAAGAAACAAAATACGTATATACACATATACACATACATATACATTTGCTGTGTGTATGTATATGTATGTGTGTGTGTGTGTAAACACATACACCTGTAAATACATATACATATATACTTATGTACATATACATATATACATGCGCACACACACACACACACACACATATATAAATACATGCATGCATGCATTCATACACACACACACACATCATACATACACACACACACACACACACACACATATATATTAATCACTGTCTATTTTGTATATAGAGCAGGGGTCTTCAAACTTGACAGCTTTAAGACTTGTGGACTTCAACTCCCAGAATTCCTCCTCCAATCATGATCTCTCAGGAATTCTGGGAGTTGAAGCCCACAAGTCTTAAACTTGCCAAGTTTGAAGACCCTTGATATAGAGATATGGAAGAAGCAGAAAAATAAAGAAAAATGGCCCTGAGAATTTTTAAGCAAAAGTCATTAGTCCCTGCTAAGTTTCCAAAGATCATGTCGAATGTGAGATTCTGTGGTCCACAAAAAAGTTTGATCTGGGTTTATGTCCTTAAAATTGAAAAGCCAGCTGTCATACAGCTTTGACTTCTGACTTGAAATAACTTTTAATTTTGGCTGGTACACTTGTAACAAAAATAATGATGCTAGCCATTGTGATCTTATCCAATCATTCTCTTTCCCCAACAGGATTTGATTGATGACCTGAAGTCTGAGCTGAGTAAGAATTTTGAGAAAGTTATTATTGGAATGATGACCCCGATCACCCTGTATGATGTGGAGGAGCTGAGAAGAGCAATGAAGGTTTGCAAAAAAATAATAATGTTTAACTAGCACAAAGGACCAGAGATTTGTGTGGAGTTGTCCATGGGACTGTTTTATGTCAGACCCACACCTGTATCTCAAAAGGTCATATGGAATATATTCTTTGAGCGGTTGGCTTCAAAGTTCCAGGAAGTGGGTGGCGTGGAGGTGCCTTACTCATCTCTGGATGCTGCCTGGCAACATGGATTCAGCCAGGTCCTGGGGAAGATCAAAAGTCAAGGAGATCTCTGCAGCTACGTGATTCAAGCTCCATCCTTTCTGTACAAATATTGGCACATGTTAACACTCGAACACAGGGTTGGACTAGAAGACCTCCAAGGTCCCTTCCAGCCCCATTACTGTGTGTTCCATGTAAAAGAGAAGCGAGCAGTTACGGCCATGATTGTAACTCTACTTTTCATCTCCTCTTCCCCTGCTCAATTGAGCATATTGTAAACCAGGGGTCTCCAACCTTGGCAACTTTAAGACTTGGGAGCTTCAACTCCCAGAATTCCTCAGCCAGCTTGCTTTAAAGACCTACAAATGTGCTATCGCAAAAGCTTCTATGGGTTGGAGGCCCTCTTTGATTGTAGGTGGAGTCTAATAATAGGTAGACCATAAACCATGGTAATTGGTTGGAAAATAAGGATCTGGGGAGCTGCCTGAAGTTGTAGGCATGTTCTCCATCCGTTCCTGGTTTTTGTCTCCCTACTTTGGGGTATTCTGTGCACCTATGAGAGCAGGAAATTGCAGCAGACACATTTTCCATCATATTACTGCAGCCAGCATTTTCATAAAATTCCACACAGTCCCTCAGAGGCTTGAGATCTGCGAGGTTTGGTTTCCACTCTGTGGTCGGTCAAAATTATTTTGAAGCTTGGAGATGTTCCTAGGAAAACCTTGTTTCTGTTGGCGTTTGCCCAGCTCTGGCGCTCTGTTGAAGCCCTTTTGTCTTGTCTTGCAGGGGGCTGGGACGGATGAGGGCTGCCTGATAGAAATCTTGGCCTCTCGTACCAACGAGGAAATGCGGAGGATTAATGACACCTACCGCCGTCGTGAGTATTCGGTCCCATAGCCTTCGTCACTCACCTGCAGCCGATTCATGGAGGTTTCCAGAATCACATGGCCAGCTGGGCACAGACGGCAGCTGGAAACCTTGAATTCCATTTGCATGTTATGTTTGGTGGTAGGCAGACCTACCACAGGCAATGCTTTTAGATACGGTCCCTAGAATTTGTGTGGGCCCAATCTCAGAGTTTAGTGTACAGAGGTTCCCAAACTTGGCCACTTTAAGACTTGTGGACTTCAACTCCCAGAATTCCTGAGCTAACATGACTGGAGGAGAAATTCTGGGAGTTGAAGTCCACAAGTCTTAAAGTGGCCAAGTTTGGAGACCTCTGGTTTAGTGGGATTCCCCATTGTCATAACTGTCTGCAGACCATGGTCAAAAGAAGTCAAGATGGCATCACTGATGGTGCAGATGAGAAATCAAGATGGCATCATTGATGGCGTCCATAAAAATAGGCAGATCTGTTATTGCACCATTGCTGTCGGTGATTCAAGGTAGATCAAACTCCAACACACAAAATCGTGAATATTAAAATTATATCTGTTATAGGATTTTTGTCAGATCTAAGTCCAAAAATGACACAATTGAGATCCACCTGAATGCATTTCTTTATTTGCTTTCACCCAACGGACATACTCTTGCCCAGCTAAAACCTTCTAACCAACCAAATATACCCTGGGAGATTCTGGGGTGCAGCTATTCTGAATCTTTTCCTCCCTCCCCCCACACAGTTCAGGACTGCACAGTCTGTTGTCTTGGGCCTCTCTCTGGAATTGACAGACGTGAAATATCAGGCTTGCAGTTAAACCGATTTATTGGCATTCACACCTATGCACAGGAATCTTCCCAACTCAGGGTTAGCACCTGACAGGGGTTAGATACGGGCCAGTGGAATTTGAGGAGGGTTGGGCTTAGTTCGCTTGTGGTTATGTAGGGATTCCTCGCTGATCCCCCTTTTCATGGCGACCCCCAGGTTCTGTCAGTCCTTCCAGTAGAGGACCGTGCTGTTGCTGATAACTCCCCCCACCCAATAGCCTTCCCCAGTTCATGCTCCGTCACACAGTTACAGACTCTTTCCACTCTGAATACACCTCTCCCCTCCCTGGTTTTATCCTAAAGGCAGGTAGGAGGGGTCCCTTCTGCTTTCTCTGTCACATCTTCCCTTGGACTCCATTTCTTGAATCCAGCCATTACTTCTTCCTCTTGTTTCTCAAGGTTTATTCTCACAGACCCCCAAATTTTTTGAACATGCCCTGCCTGCACACTGGTGGTGGTTTTTCAAGAAGTTGTCAAGCTTTCCTCAGCCCCGCCAATTCTCCGAGTAGGACTGAGATATACGTCTGGGCCTTTTTTTGCAGAGTATGGAACCACCCCCGAGAAGGACATTGTTTCAGATACCTCCTCCAAGTTCCAGAGGGTCCTGGTGTCCCTGTCAACTGTAAGTATTTGGCTCTTCTTGTCGTGCCTCAGATCGCTCTTCACACAATGGATGAGTTCACACCTTGCCCTAAACCAGGGGTCTCAATCTTGGTAACTTGATGACTTGTGGACTTCAACTCCCAGAATTCTGGGGGTTGAAGCCACCGGTTGTAAAGTTGCCACGGTTGGAGGCCCCTGCCCTAAATCACACCTTGTCTTTGTCGAGCAAGCATTTTTGCAGGTGATAAGGAGGGATGAGAAGAATAACAGTAATAGTAGTGCAGACTTTGTAAAGAGTTGGACAGTGTTGAGGGAATTATTTGTTTAGCAGAGTGATGGCGTTCAGAGAAAAACTGTTCTTGTGTCCAGTTGTTCTGGTGTGCAGGGCTCTATAGCGTCGTTTTGAGGGCAGGAATGGAAACGGTTTATGTCTGGGATGGGAGGGGTCTGGAGATATTTTCACAGCCCTCTTTTTGACTCGTGCAGGATGCAGGTCCTCCATGGAAGGCAGGTTGTGGTAGCCATAGTTTTTTCTGCAGTCTTAATTACCCTCTGAAGTCTGTGTCTGTCCTGTTGGGTTGCAGAGCCAAACCAGACAGTTATGGAGGTGCAGGTGACTTATTTGAAATCTCTGTTGAGCTTCACTTGCCTCCCCTCCCCTTTTCTTCCCAGGGCAACAGAGATGAGAGTTCCCATGTTGACCAGGGGCTGGCCAAAGAGGATGCCAAGGTGAGTAACCCCATTTGCAGGGACTGCCCCAAAGAAGAGGGAGTCAAGCTATCCTCCAAAGCACCTGAAGGCAGGATAAGAAGCCATGGGTGGAAACTAATCCAGGAGAGAAGCAACCTAGAACAATGAATCAGTGGAACGACTTACCAACAGATGTTGTGAATGCTCCAACACTGGAGGTTTTTAAGAAGATGTTGGATAACTATTTGTCTGAAGTGGTGTAGGGTTTCCTGCCTAGGCAGGGGGTTGGACTAGAAGACCTCCAAGGTCCCTTCCAGCTCTGTTATTCTATGAGCACCAAAATTTTAGCAGCCAAATGGCAATTTTGGGTGACACAATGAGTGCCTCCTTCTCCCCACCCCATTGTCCATGTCAGGGGTCTCCAACCTTGGCCACTTGAAGCCTGGCAGACTTCAACTCCCAGAATTCCCCAGCCAACCTTGGCCACTTGAAGCCTGACGGACTTCAACTCCCAGAATTCCTTAGCCAACCTTGGCCACTTGAAGCCTGGCGGACTTCAACTCCCAGAATTCCTTAGCCAACCTTAGCCACTTGAAGCCTGGCGGACTTCAACTCCCAGAATTCCTTAGCCAACCTTGGCCACTTGAAGCCTGGCGGACTTCAACTCCCAGAATTCCTTAGCCAACCTTAGCCACTTGAAGCCTGACGGACTTCAACTCCCAGAATTCCTTAGCCAACCTTGGCCACTTGAAGCCTAGCGGACTTCAACTCCCAGAATTCCTTAGCCAACCTTAGCCACTTGAAGCCTGACGGACTTCAACTCCCAGAATTCCTTAGCCAACCTTGGCCACTTGAAGCCTGGCAGACTTCAACTCCCAGAATTCCCCAGCCAACCTTAGCCACTTGAAGCCTGGCGGACTTCAACTCCCAGAATTCCTTAGCCAACCTTGGCCACTTGAAGCCTAGCGGACTTCAACTCCCAGAACTCCCAGCCAACCTTGGCCACTTGAAGCCTGGCGGACTTCAACTCCCAGAATTCCCCAGCCAACCTTGGCCACTTGAAGCCTGGCGGACTTCAACTCCCAGAATTCCCAGCCAACCTTGGCCACTTGAAGCCTGGCGGACTTCAACTCCCAGAATTCCCCAGCCAACCTTGGCCACTTGAAGCCTGGCGGACTTCAACTCCCAGAATTCCCAGCCAACCTTGGCCACTTGAAGCCTGGCGGACTTCAACTCCCAGAATTCCCAGCCAACCTTGGCCACTTGAAGCCTGGCGGACTTCAACTTCTTAAGCTGATTCAACTCCCAGAATTTCAGCCAGCTAAGCTGGCTGGGGAATTCTGGGAGTTGAAGTCCTCCAGGCTTCAAGTGGCCAAGGTTGGAGACCCCTGGTCTATGTCACATGCAGACCATCATGCCAGCTGCATTAAGACCTGGTAAGCTTAAAACGACTATTGCACACAACGTTGCATCCCCGGGAACCAAGATGTCCTGTCGAACTCCACCCTTGCCTGCCTCACAGCTCGCAGGTGGAGACTTCCATTTCTTTTTCCATGTGAAGTTGCCCGTCCCTGCTGCCTTGCGAGAACAGGGAGGAAGCTGGATTGGTGCAGATGTGCTGGGTTGTGGCTCCAAACCCCAAACTCTTCCCTTTCCCCTGGCGATGACGTTCGTTCCGCTCCCTGCAAAAAATCAGCTCTTTGTGCTCCTTTCCTCTAGTGCCTGTATGAAGCCGGGGAGAACAAATGGGGCACCAGTGAGGGCCAGTTCATTGCTATCTTGTGCTCCAGAAGCAGGAACCATCTTTTAAGGGGTAAGTGGTTGCGCGAGCGGATGCTTGTTTAAACAAAAAAAAAAAAAAAAAGGAACATCGTAGGAATCAAGTGAGCGGTGCGGTGGCCTAGAGGGGAAGTTATCGCCTCGCAATCAAGAGGCTGTGAATTCAATCCTAGGTAGAGGTAGATATTTCTCTCTCTGGGCACGACGGGAATATATATCTACTAAATATAATTCCGCATTGGTGACAGGAAGGGCATCCGGCCAGTAAACACGTAGCTCCATTCCGTTGCCCAGAACTCCTATGAATGAACACTAAAATGGGACCTACCCTCCAACTTTAAGCTGTACTGAGAAGCCGCGTGACGGCCAGTTGTAGGCTTAGGAATGAGAGTTGCAACAACACATTCCTGAATTAAACAAACTCTTTATGTTTGTTTAATTCTGGTCACCGTGATCCAGAAAAGATACTGAGACCCCAGAAAAATGGGCAGAAAAGGGCAGCAAAGATGATGAAGGGTCTGGAGGCTCAAATCGTTATGATGAAAGGTTGAGGGACCTGGGGGTGTCTAGTCCAAGGAAGAGGAGGACTAGGGCAGTGGTGGGATTCAAATAATGTAACAACCGGTTCTCTGCCCTAATGATTTCTTCCAACAACCAGTTCCCCAAACTGCTCAGAAAGTTAACAACCGGTTCTCCCGAACTGGTGCGAAGTGGCTGAATCCCATCACTGGACTAGGGGTGTCATGATAGCTGACTTCCAGTACCTGAGGGGCTGTCACAGAGAAGAAAGGGTCAACTTATTTTCCAAAGTTCCTGAGGATAAAATAAATCTCCTATAAGAACAATTAGTCAAGGGAAGAGCTTGCCTTCGGAAATGCTCTCCATCACTGGAAGTTTTCAAGAAGAGACTGCGTAGCCATTTGTCTGGAATGGTATAGGATCCCTGCTCAAGCTGGGGGTTAGACTAGAAGACCTCCAAGGTCCCTTCCAACTGTTATTCTAACGTTGTTTAACTCAAGGCACGATGGTGTGATTTCCCCATTACTTGTGGCCACCATAATTTCAGTTCATTCAGGACTATTTGTATTTTATTTTTTAGGAAAAAAATATATATATACAGTATGAATCAGGAAATTGGGAATATTGGAAATTTGAATATGGAAATATCAAAACAGAGAAGCTTGTGGACATATCTAAGTCTCCAGGTTGGGGAGCTGCTTTTCTTTGGTTTGCTAATAAAAATCTTTATTTATTTATTTAGTATTTGATGAATACAAGAACATCGCTAACAAAGATATTACGGAGAGTATTAAATCCGAGATGTCTGGAGACCTTGAAGACGCCTTGCTGGCAATAGGTGAGGATTCCACATCAGCGTTTATTCCTCTGTAGCTGGTGAGAGTTGCTTTGCAGGAGGTTAACTTGATTCCAGGGTGTTTGCAACATGGAGAGACGGCAATGAAATAACGTGTTGTTGGATCTGGTAACCTCTGCTCGAAGCGAGTTCCTGAATGTAGGCTATCCAAGGAGATTCATCGTTGTCTGGTAAACAGATAAACCTCCAAGTGGCCTCAACGACACCCGCTAAAAGGATGCAAATGACCAGCTGTCTGCAAGGAGTATCAATCCTTCCCTTCCCCACCATCCAGTCAGAGCTGAAGAAGATTCTTAGAGGAGAAGCGAAATGTCTTCACAGCAAAACCAGAAAGTCCAGTTTGGAAAAAGCACCTTTGGGACATTATCGTTGGTAACAAAAACCTGCTAGAGCCACATGTTCTGAGTTGGCCCACACATCAGGAAGACGCTGGAGCTGAGGATGGCAGTTCCAGCATTTTAGACCAGGGGTGTCCAACCTTGGCAACTTTAAGACTTGTGGACCTCAACTTCCAGAATCTCAGCAAAGCTGGCTGAGGAATTCTGGGAGTTGAAGTCCACAAGTCTTAAAGTTGCCAAGGTTGGATACCCCTGCTTTTAGACATTGGATGCTAGCGATATAGAGGAACGTTGGAAGTAAAGACTTCTGGATAGGCCATGCTCAACATATGCAGCATTTTCGTTTAGAAAATTATTGTTTCAATAACAAGAAATGATTTTAATTTTTTTTTAAAATCAAGATTGATGGATTGTTGCTATGGGTAACTGCCTTCCTTTATTCTCTCCCCTCTCCTCTCTCAGTGAAATGCATGAGAAATAAACCTGCCTACTTTGCTGAACGGCTGTACAAATCGATGAAGGTAAATGCATGCATGCATAAAACCATCTGCAAACCGAACAGGAGCCTCTGCAACAGGCGTGCCCTATTAATGGATTGGTTTCCTGTAATTACATGATCCGGGCTCAGCTCTTGTTGCATGAAAAAGCTGGTATTTAATTCCTGGCCTCTCCAGAACGGGTTGGATAATCCTGTCCTGGGGAATTCTGCCAGGTTCCGGCACGAACAAGAGGGATTTCTATCAGGGCCTCTCAACCTCCGTGGTTTTTAACATGTGGGGACTTCAGCCCCCAGAGTGCTGATTGGGGAATTGTGGGAGTTGAAGTCCACACCTTTCAGAAGTTGAGAAACACCGGACTAACGGCTTGGTGAGGCACACTTAGCAGGTGCTGATGGAAGAGATGATTTATAGAACGGTGAGGTCCTTGGTTCTCTTCAGCACGGTGGCTTTTAGCAAAAAAGTTTCACCACCAAACTAGCTAACATCCTGAGTCCTGTCTGGAAGTTGAGCCGTGGGAACTGGACGCCTTTACTTTTTGGTTTGAAATGATTGGCAACTTATTCCAGCAGCTTCTTCAGCTCGAAGCTCCTTGCATAAGCAGCGAAATGCTTCAAGCCAATGAGCTGAAGAAGCTTCTTGGATGAGAAGCGAAATGTCTTCACAGAAAAACCAGAAAGTCTAGTTATCTTTGGGACAACTGACCTGAATGACTGAGAATCTCCCGATATTTTAAACCAAAAAGAGCAGAAGTCCAGTTGACAACTCCGCCTGGGTAACTTGAGAATCTTCCTCCTCAGTGCTACCTCATCTAGTTTGATGACGCTACCTAGTTTGGTAGTGAAACGTCTGCAAGAAAACCGCCACGCTCAGAGCGCCGAGGACTGCGCAGTTAGCAGGTGGCTGCTTTAAAAGGGACAAAATGTTTTGCATGTTGTGTGACTTGTCTTTCTTTTTCAACCCGAAACCAGGGCGTGGGGACCGATGACGACACTCTGATCCGCCTGATGGTCTCTCGCTGTGAGATCGATATGATTGATATTAAGGCAGAGTTCAAGCGCATGTATGGCAAATCCCTCTACTCTTTCATTAAGGTGAGCTGCGGCATCTGAGCTCACAAGAGTTTCTGCGCGGCTGGTCTAGGGAGGAGAAGGACCAGGAGAGACAGGAGCGCAGTCTTCCAGTAGTTGAGGGGACGCCCCAGAGAGCAGGAAGGGGTTTTCCAAACCACCCAAAGGTTGGACTAGATGACCTATAACCGTGATGGCGAACCTATGGCACATGGGCCACAGGTGGCACGCAGAGCCATTGGTGCTGGCACACAAGGTGCAGGCAAACTTACCTCACTGCGCATGCAGGTGCTTCACAGCTGATTTTCAGCGTTTGAGGCCCCTTTCAGCCTCCCAGAAGCGTGAGGAAGGCTTCTGCCAAAAACTAGGCCCATTTCGTCACTGTTTTTCCGAAAATACTGGAAGTGACGAAACGGGCCTAGTTTTCGGCCTGCAAAGGCTGCAGAAGCCTTCCTCAAGCCTCTGGGAGGCCAAAAATCAGCTGCGAGGAGCAGTGCAGGTAAGGGGGCGGCAGGGGATCGCACGCACTGCCTTCTGGGTGCTGGCACACGAGCGTACAAGCGCATGCACAATTTTTGGCCCAAAACTGTTAGCCACCACTGACCTATAAGGTTCCTTTCAGTTCTGTTAATCTGTATCTGGAGGTGTGCCCCACAAAACTGAACCTTACTGGAGCACTTCCAGCCAGTCATGTGTAGGTTGTGGTGAAAAACATCAAGATGGCAGCCACAGGGGTATGATGGAAACTCGGCCTGTTTTCTCTGTGTGGTGGAACCTGGGCTGAATCAGGATGGTACCCTTTCCTGACTACACCTTGTGGCTTCCAAGTAAGGCAGGAGCGGTCCATATTAAACACACCTGTGAACTTTATTCCGCCCACCTGTAGTTCAGAGGTGAAGGTTAAGGCAGGCGCGGTGAGCCCTGCTTTGCTAGAATTTGCATTTGGTAAAATAAAAATGAACTCTGCTTTGTTTTTCCCCCTCTAGGGAGACACCTCTGGGGACTACAGGAAAGTTCTGCTCCTTCTGTGCGGCGGAGACAACTAAGAGCTTCAAGATTTCTTCCCCACATTGAAGCCATGTGGCTGGCTGTCCCCATAGGACAGAGGTGGGAAACTCTCACCCTGTTATGACTTGGGGACTTTGAGTCAGGAATTCTGGGAGTTGAAGTCCCCAAGTCATACAAGGGCCATACTTCTCCACCCCTGCCATGACAAGTAGTCGAACCTTTTGCAGAATTTTTTTTTTTAAATGCCAACCATATCATGCTAACGTTGATTGTACCTCTGCTCTTCTCTATGTCTCCATTTAAAAAAGAATTTTAGTCCCTGTTTTGAAACAGGTCGACAAGATGCAGTATAAAATGACTAATACAATATTTTAAAATCCTGGCTCCTTCCCATTTATTCTGCAGAAAGGTGAGGTTTTATTGCACACAGGGATGAGGAGCTCGCATGGGGAGATTGTTCCCCTAAGGACTGTGGCAAGGTGTGATCCTAATGGGCAGGCTCCGTTATGTCGAAGGACTACTTGTAGAAATGGTGAAAGGCCAGATTTCTGACAAGAGGTGGACATCTCCTTCCTAATGGCAAGGTGGAAGGGTCCTTGAAGTCTCTGTTCCAGAGATGCGTTTCTCACCTGTACCCCCCCATCACCTGAGTTTGTGATGCTGTATTTTACACTCACACAGGGACTTTTGCCTCACTAACGTGGAGCTTAAGACTCCAGGGCAGGCGAAATCTTGCAGGGAGACAGCCGCTTCAGCAGAGGCGGGATTCAGCCAGTTCAGAGCAGTTCTGGAGAACTGGGAGCGGAAATTTGGAGACGTTTAGAGAACCGGCCAATCCCACTTCTTGCTGGCCCCCGTTTATTCTCTGCCTCCCAAGTCCCAGCTGATTGGCTGGGTCTCCTTTGGTTGCCCTGCACAGGAGAACGGAGCTGGAAAGCAGGTTAGCGGGGTGGGGAGGGGGATTTTGCAGGATCCTTCCCCTGCCACGCCCACCAAGCCACGCCCAGAGAACTGCTAGTAAAAAAATTTGAATCCCACCACTGTGCTACAGACAATGCTAATGCCACCTATGAGGTTCCTGTTAATTATCACTCCCATACAGCTCGTGTCAAGGAACTTTTGTTAAAAAAACACAACTATATGGGAGGGAGGGAGGGAGGGAGGGAGGAGGGAGGGAGGGAGGGAAGGAAGGAAGGAAGGAAGGAAGGGGGAGGAAGGAAGGAAGGAAGGAAGGAAGGGAGAAAAGAGCCTAATGCTGGGAAAAGAAGAAGGGGACAGGAGAGGAGGTGGTGGCTGAAGTCACGGAAGCTGTCGGTGTGAGCTTAAATGGACTCCAGAAGATGGTCGAGGTCAGGAAGGCCTGGAGGAACGTGGTCCATGGGGTCACGATGGGTCAGACTTCGCAACTAACAACAGGGAGGTGGCTACGAGCCTTCCTTTATGCTGGAGTTTAGTGGCTCGAGTCAGCAGAGGGTTAAAAGAAAATCCCCATGAATGCCCTTCTATAAATACCATCCGCCAACTCTTCTGACATCTGAACTCAGGAGCAATTCGATACCCCACACTGAACCAGTGCAGAGCGAAACCTGCCAAACCATCTAGAAATCCCATCTATGGATCTGTTTTGAGGACAAAGTTTCATTTGTATATAGGAAGCTGCAAACAGCAACCTGTTCTATCTTTCCTGCACCTTGACAGATTTTGGTCCTTTAGTTCCAAGGATGCACCTGATTCGGGTTTGTTTTTTCGCTCCTGGGATGTGAAGAGAGAGGCTTCACCATCAGGGAAGCTGTAGCTGGGGGAAAAAAGAGGCGTTCTAATGTTTGCCTGATCCAAACCGCTCTGCCCTAAGTAATCATCAGCTGCTTAGTAGTTTCCAGATCAATAAAGGAATTTTGCTGTTTCGATAAAATCACTGTTTTAAGACGAGGAATACCAAAGAACGTAGTAAAATAGTTAAGTTTTACTCTCATCTTTGCCAGCTAGAGGCTCGAAGACTCCTTGACAGGTGTGGTGGTCTCAGTGTCTCTTTGCCCTGCTCCTCAAGAGCCAAACTTTCTCCTGCATAAACCCATCAGCAAGACAAGGACTCGAGGGCCTCCGTGAAATGGGAAGCATATTCAGGCCAATCAAAGGAAGGACAATTGGCTGCTTCATAGATACCAGATTTCTCCAGATGTCGGCCATCAAAAGAAATACTAAGTACCCCAGAAGTTTATTTTTGTTGGAAACAGTATGTTTGTCCCCTGCATAAATAGTTGCTTAGCTAGAGCCACTAGTCCATTTTCTCCTCTCCCTCCAGGCGAGGCGGGACGCCGTCCCTCCACCTCGTGGGCTCCGGCACGTAGGGGTCAAACGTCCACCTGGGAAAGACTCGCTTGTACAAGGTCATCAGCACCGTGTCCTGGGACTTCAGCTGCCCATCGAACTGGCACTTCATGTGGCCATGGGTTCCTGGCAGCCGAAAGGAGAGTCAGGGCACGCAGCCAGCGAGGAAGGGAGGTTTGCTGGGCTGCTCCACACCCCCCCCCAAAAAAAAGCTTTCACCCGCTTACCCAGAGGTTCCTTGATGTGGCCACGGCGGCCCCACTTGGTCCGGAGCTCCACCGGTTTGAACCACAGGACATCCTCTGCAGGAGAGGGAGAAGGAAGAAGTAGGAGGACTCCCGGCAGGTATGATGACCCAAAGAGGCGTGGCACAAAGGCAACACAGTCCCATAAGTAAGAAAAGTCCCTTTTATAATCTCCCAACTTTGCCCCCAATGTCCAGTTGCCTTCGGCTGGAGAAAAAACTCTCCCAAAACAGTCTTTAAATGGAGGAAATTCAGTCCAAAAACAAAGTACATATAAACTGTAAATAAAAATCCACACAAACCATGCTGCAGCAATTAACGGGGCAGGAGAAGGAATTGCAGACTTCAAAGGCCAGCAAAACACACCCAGTTGGGAAGACGCCAGGAATTCAGATAACCCTTGACCATAACAGATAACTCATGATTTCCTACAAATTGCTGTGTGCAACCTCCCTTTTTAAACACTGTGTTCCCAGCTGCCGCTAATGAAGGGAATCAGGGCCCTTTCCTCCCCCGTAAGCCACGCAACTCACATTGCTCCCTCCTCCCTGCGTGCCCTAGGATGAAGAGCGGGTGGGCCTGGATCTTCCGAATTCCCTCTCCCTTGTTCTACCTGTTCCCTGCTTTGCCCAGCCGGACTGTGCCCTTCCCCAGTTTCCTCCACAGCCAATGAAGCCACATTCCCACTCCCTATCAGCTGCTTGGCCTCCCCCTCGGAATCAGATTCCAACAGGGGCATGACAGCACAGTTCAAAGCAACCCCCAAGTTTGTAGTCACAGACAAGAATTGCATAAGCTCTATAACAGAAGTCTCCAAACTTGGCAACTTTAAGACTTGTGGACTTCAACTCCCAGAATTCCTGACCTAACAAGACAGGAGGAGGAATTCTGGGAGTTGAAGTCCACAAGTCTTAAAAGCTGTCCAGTTTGAAGACACCCCCCGTTCTGTAAAGCAAGCATATCCAGCACAGACCTGGGGGGTGTGTGTGCTGGGGAGGGAGTGGATTTCTACAACTGCCAGTGGTCAGAGCAACTGCAGACAGGTGAGCCCTGCACTACCCATCCTTTGAATATGGGGTCCATTTCTCTCAATGAAGTTACTGCAATTCCCCCCTCCCACACCGGGACTTTGGGTGCAGTACCTCTGTTGAAGAACATGTAGCGCACGACGGCCAGCTTGCTGAAAATCTTGAATGGGTGGCCACTGAGCACCACCCGTTTAACGACTACCCGGTTGGGGTCGACGCTGAGCAGGGAGCCCACAGCCAAGAGGTTCTGCACTCCTGCAAAGAAGCCCAAGTGGGAACCCTGTGACTCCAGGAGGTGAGACGGGCCCAGGGCGCAACTTCAGGCCGGGCAATCGACAACCAGCGTTTGCAATGAGGAATGGAGCCCACCCGACTCCAAAGGGGCAGAAAAAGTGCCGAGGCTCCAATCCAAGCCACATTTTCAGCTGACCTCGCGGATAACGTGGCCACCAAGTGGGATAATGTCCCACGTGGGCCACACTGTATTCAGCATAGCGGCTGAGGCTGTTGGGAACTATAGTTCAGCAACCAGTTTGTTACCGCTGCATGCAGCTTTTAACACAAATCCGAAAGAACCAGAGCAGTGTCACCAACCAACCAGGCCCAAGGCAATGCACAAAAGCCCTTGGCGAGCTTCGCTGGGGAGAAAGCCCCACCCCGCCTGTCCCCACCCCATGGAAAATAGGATGTGCTCTGGGACATTCTCCCTCTAGGCCCCACAGGGACCCAGAACGAAGGCTGACAAGCTGGATCAAGGGTCTTCAAACTGGGCAAGTGTAAGACTGGTGGACTTCCACTCCCAGAATTCCCGAACTAACATGACTGGAGGAGGAATTCTGGGAGTTGAAGTCCACCAGTCTTAAAGCTGTCAAGTTTGAAGGCCCCTGACTGCTAGAAGGATAGGGAAATGCCGTTTTCCTTTCCCAACTGCTGAAGAGGAACATTTCCCCTCCTGGCACCCTGAAGGCAACGTGAGAATAATCTCCCCCTTTGCTAGCATGAAGGGACCACCCAATCCATCTGCAGGGAACAGGTTACGGGAGGCTGCTGGAAAAGGGGACAGAATCTAGAAATGCCAGCGGAAGGGGGTGGCGGCGGCAGCAGTTCACCAGAGGATGCCAACACAGGGGAGCCCATGCGGACCCCAGGTACCTTCCCGACGCCCAACTCACCGTCGCTCTCCTGTTTGAACAGCAGCACCGAAGCAGGAGGAAAAGTGATGGGGGCATAGATGGAGGCCACCACAGCCGTGTCAGCATGGAAAAACTTCTCCAGCTTGTGTTTATCCGCTGCAAAGAGGGGAGGAAGGAGTTGCGTGTTTAGTCTGACTTGACCGAGAGAATATTTGTAGCTCAGGGTTGACATGAGGGGTCCTTGGTGCCCTCTGAGCTTGGTCATTTTCACGCAGGCGTTTCGTGACCCAACTATTTAACGTCATCAGTGCTAGAAAGGGAGTGGAGTTTGCTCTCTCCACTTGTATACAAGTGGTTTGCCCTGTCGGTGTTGGTGGAGTGATCTTGGTGGTTCCTTGGTTAGGCTGTTGTTTGGTTGTTTGTCTGAGTCGGTAGCTCCTTCACTGTTTACTGTTTGATTCCTGGTGTGATGTTAACCCTGGTATTTAAGCATAGATTCTGACATTAAGCCATTTGTTCTTTAAAATGAAATGGCTTTTTCTATCTCACAGAAAAGCTTCTGGAGCGGCTTACAAAGATCAAAAGCAAAACAGCGTTTACCTTTCTTTGCATTTACAGTTTTAAACAGTGTGGCACAAAAGGAAGTGGATCAGGGGAAAAAGCTACATAAACGTATGTTAGCAGCTCTAGCTTTAAAATATGGCTTGACTCTTGCAAAGCTCAAGTGACCCTCAAAGGCTGCAGCTGGAATGGGGGAGATTTGTAGATTCTGAGTTTTCTCCCAGAATTTGGCTGCAGTTTCTTCAAGGGAAGCTCCTGGATGAAATCGCTGATTATCTACGATGAAACTGGTGTGGCCTCCTACAAACCACATAAATTCTCCATGCTGATATATTCCTTCCCTGGTCCTTCAGCTCTCTGAACCGTGTACTCACTGCTATTGTAACTAAGCCTTTTCCCCTTGTTAGGAATAACATAGGTTACCTAACATGGTTTGGGTAAAATAATATATATAAACTATGATAGTGATTTTAAGTGTGTGTCACTTTAATTGCAAAGCATGTAATTTTGGGTGCGGCTGTAAATCGCCATAAGAGGGAGCAAGAGAACTGGATTGATTGCTGACTTACTGGTTTGCTTGCTGACTATGATGGATTGTTAACTGCGTGTTCTTTGCTGTTGCTGAAGGAAGGAAAGAAGTTTGACTTCTTCATATCTCTAACTGCGAAGAGATATATTACTGGACTGATATTTATAAGTTTAATGACCTCTTTTTTGACACTGGACTTTGCAACTGATTAATCCCTGGACGGACTGAACTAGTGTATGATATATGGACTGTTTGACTATGCTAAATACTATTACTGGAATAAACTATTTAACTAGCACTGTGCATCTGTTTTACTGAGTGTAAGCTACAAAAACGTTTATCTCACATATTTGCCTGCCTGCCTGACTGCCCTGCAGGTTCTGCTAGGGTGTATATCCCTAACACCCCTCACCTTCTCTTTCCTTCCACCTTTGCCAGCATCAGAGCCTTCTCCATGGAGATGGGCCTTCCGGTGACGGGTCCAAAGGAAGGTAATTTGAGTTGGTTCAAGTGAGAACTAGGCGTGAACAACGATCCCCACCTTCCACACCTCACAGTATTTGAGGATCTTTTCCAAATGCATGAGGCAGGAAAGAGCTGGCGCCCATCTTCCCATCGTCTGTATTCTGAACTAGATTTGAGCCACTCAGACCACTAGGTTGGGGGGCTGATGCTCTGTCAACAAGCCCTATGAAGTTTGATTCAGGCATGTCAAATTCCCTCCACAAAAACTGGGAATTTCACCCAGTCCTGCCTGCCTGAACCATCTTCCCAGTCTCCTCAGCGCAAAGGCCATTAAGAAGCAACCCCCCCACCACCACACACACACACAAGGCCTCCCATTCCTCTCCCTTCAGAGGGGAACCTGTAGGGGGTTTCCCCTCCCCTGGGAGGGGCTGAGGACACACAGCTTCCCCACCTGAGGTGTGCTGTGAGTAGAGGGGGGAGGCCCGGAACCGACGGAATCCACAATGGACGATCACCTCCTCTTTGGACTTCACCGGCTCGCTGTATCCTGGATGGCGCCTCACCAGGAGGTTCAGCACAGACATCTGGAGAGCATAAAAATGGAGGAGAGGAATCCGAGGCTGAGCTTCTCGGGTCACCTCAGCTGGTTTCAGACTGATTCGGACCCCTGAGAGAAAAGCCTGTTCTTCTAGGCCGGAGCTCTCCAAACTTGGCCACTTTTAAGACTTGTGGACTTCAACTCCCAGAATTCTCCAGCCAGCTTAGCTGGCTGGAGAATTCTGGGAGTTGAAGTCCACAAGTCTTAAAGTGGCCAAGTTTGGGGACCCCTGTTTTAGGCCCTTGAGCCAGCCACGATCAGCCAGGCTTTCCCCCATTCCTTGCCCCAGAGGAGAAAAAATAAGACACACACACACACCACCCCCCTCTCTCTCTTCTGGACTCACCTTCTGTTCATAGGGAAGTAATGTGAAGAGAACCAGAGGTTCCTCCTTCTGCTTGAAACTCTCCAGAACAGAAACGGGGACATTGCAAAGGTGGACGGTAACGTACCAGCCGACCTGCGGAAGGAGCACACAGCACAGAAGGGAACGAAGCCGGGTTAGAACTCTGCTGGTTTGCACCCTGGGTGTGTTTCCCAAAGCCTTTCTCAAATACCAGGTTGATGGTAATGTTGGTATAATGCAGGGGTCTCCAACCTTGGCCCCTTTGAGACTGGTGGACTTCAACTCCCAGAGTTCCTCAGCCAGCTTTGTTGAAGTCCACCAGTCTTAAAGTGGCCAAGGTTGAGGGCCCCTGACTTAGATGACCCTTCTGGTCTCTTCCAACTCTATCATGGCATGGCTGAGGCTGGGAGTTGAAGTCCACCCGTTAAAGTGGCCTGGAGGCCCTGACTTGATGACCCTTCTGGTCCAACTCTATCGCTCATGGCTGGCTGAGGAACCCTGGGGTTGAAGTCCACCAGTCTTAAAGTGGCCAAGGTTGGAGGCCCCTGACTTAGATGACCCTTCTGGTCTCTTCCAACTCTATCGTTCATGGCTGGCTGAGGAACTCTGGGAGTTGAAGTCCACCCGTCTTAAAGTGGCCAAGGTTGGAGGCCCCTGACTTAGATGACCCTTCTGGTCTCTTCCAATTCTATCATTCATGGCTGGCTGAGGAACCCTGGGAGTTGAAGTCCACCAGTCTTAAAGTGGCCAAGGTTGGAGGCCCCTGACTTAGATGACCCTTCTGGTCTCTTCCAACTCTATCGTTCATGGCTGGCTGAGGAACCCTGGGAGTTGAAGTCCACCCGTCTTAAAGTGGCCAAGGTTGGAGGCCCCTGACTTAGATGACCCTTCTGGTCTCTTCCAACTCTATCGCTCATGGCTGGCTGAGGAACTCTGGGAGTTGAAGTCCACCCTCTTAAAGTGGCCAAGGTTGGAGGGCCCCTGACTTAGATGACCCTTCTGGTCTCTTCCAACTCTATCGTTCATGGCTGGCTGAGGAACCCTGGGAGTTGAAGTCCACCAGTCTTAAAGTGGCCAAGGTTGGGAGACCCTCTGGTATATTGGGCTTCGTTTATTTATTTTTCCCCCTCTAGAAATTAAACCAAAACCTATCACAAGAAGCAGCTCCCATTCAACTCCCAACTGCTTTGATACAACTGTGGAGATTTGAACTCCAATCTCGGTTCAGAGCTTGGATACGCCACACAATGAAAGCAAGAATGTTCACTCGTGTGGCTGGCCAGGGAATTCTGGGAGCTGAAGTCCACAAGTCTTAAAAAGCTGCTAAGGTTGGACACGCCCCTTTATTAAAGCCTCTAAAACCCAACGCTTGAAAAAGCACAATAACGGTGATTGTCTTAAAAAAAATTCAACGTGTAAAAACCAACAGCGGTTAAAAGACGAGGGAGGCTGGCGAAAGGACCCACCTGAGCTCCGTCTGTTTCCTCCTTTTCCAGTTGCCGGAAGACGTGCTTCTTGGTCCGGGAGAAGTCCTGGAACTGGAAGATCCGGGCGTAGTCCCTGGGGAGGTTCTCCTTGGGGTCCCAGGGGGATGTTCGGAAGCTCTTCAGCCCCCTGAACTTTTGGAACCTGAGGGAGCCGGCGGGATCATCCTCTTGCCTTGCCTTCCACCCGCCTCCCTGCCACCCAGCAGAGCCTCCCAGGCCTTGCCTCAGTTTCCCACACACACCCCTGCATCCCCTCCTCCTGCGGCCCTGGCCCTTTGCTGAGGCTCTCACCGGACCCGAGCTGGCAGATCCCGGGGGGTGTCCACCTCGTCCGGAAACATTTCTTCCTGTCGCTCCTGTCGGTATTTCTCCAGCATGGCTTCTTCCTCCTCCATTTTCTCCTCGGCCTGCTCGGTCTCAGGCAGCGTCATGGTCTCGGAGTCCTCCTCCTCCTCCTCCTCTTCAGAAGCAACTTCCTCCTCACTGCTGCTCCCATCCTGGCAGAGGAAAAGCAACGTGGGCAGAGTACTGAGTGAGAGACAGCAGGAGGAGGCCTCCCCAGTCTGTGGTCCTCGGCACCTGCCACGTACCCGTGTCCGCCTTCAAAGCCCCTGCCCGCCAGGGGGCCTGTCACATCCTGCAGTCTTCACCAGGTTACTGTCAAAACAAGGGCAGCTCCATTACCTGGGACATGGCTTCTTCCAGAACCTCTTCCTCTTCCTCCTCCTCCTCCTCGCTGCCACTTCTCCATTCGGCCTTGTCCAGGATCCAGGCAGCCTGATAGGCAGATGTGCCTTTGGGGACCCTCTTGGTCACCTTCTTGCTCTGCTTGCGAGATTCTGGGCGTAGCGGGAAAGAGAGTTACTGCCTGAGAATCTCTCCCCAGAAAAAGAAAAGAAAAATAAGGCATTCCTCCTGTCAGTGTAAAGCAGGAGTCCCCAAACTTGGCACACTTTAAGACTTGTGGACTTCAACTCCCAGAATTCTCCAGCCAGCTCTGCTATGCTGGCTGGAGAATTCTGGGAGTTGAAGTCCACAAGTCTTAAAGTAGCCAAGTTTGGAGACCTCTGGTGTAAAGCCATGGTTATGAGGGCCCATCCGGCTTCAACGTATAGCAGGGGCTTCTTACGTCCTCCTTTAAAATAACAAAAGGCCTGGAAACCAGGAAGGCTCCTTGGGCATCTGTGAGTTGGCCAAGGACAGCAGACTGTGGCTTGGTTAGGCCAGCCTGTCCGATCCAGCCTGGCAAAACATGTACAGATCAAGAATCTGAAGAACTGTTTTTTTCACAGAGCAAACCAGGCTATCAAAAGAACAAAAAAAAATTAAGCCCTTCAAGATCTTTTTTTTTTTGTTATCCTTAAAGCTTTACCTTAATCATCAATATATTAATGCCACTTGTCAATACTGTATAAATACCACTGCACTGAAATATAACATTGTGTGTGTTTTATAATACAATAAGCCAGGAATAAGAAGGAGCTCTTGAAGAAACCATTGAGAGGGAGATATACACGGCCTCGAACCCCACAATGGGATCGTGGTTCCAGATGGCTGGCCCTTGAGGGAGGACGGGCAACATTCACACATCAGAGTCAAGCTATACTCTGGTTTTTACAGTTCCGTCTCAGCGAATCCAGCCACCATAATTCAAAGCTGTGGCTAGCAGTATAGAGCATAAACGGGAGTAAGGAAACGTGGCTTAGGACAGGCCTCTCCAAATTGGCCACGTTAAGACTTGTGTGGACTTCAACTCCCAGAATTCATAAGCCGGCCACGGACCGGGGTCTCCAAACTCGGCCACTTCCAAACTTGTGGGCTTGGCTGGCTGGGGAATTCTCGGAAGGGAAGCCCACAAGTCTTACGGTTGCCAAGTTAGGAGCCCTCCAGCTCAGGGCACCCGAGCCAAGGCAAGCCCTCTCGGACTGACCCTTGGCCTCCTTCAGCTCCTCCTCCGAGGGCCAGGTCTGCTCTCCTTCCATTGGATCCGGAACCTCTTCCGCCTGGAGAGACTCCTGCTTGGCGGGGTCAGCCGTGCTCAGCACCTTCACCTCTTCCTCCATCTCGGCAGTGCTGCTGCTAAGGTCGCCCTGCAAGAGGCACAAGAGAGCAGCTCGGACCACGCCCCCTTCAGGGTGGGGGAGGAGCCTCTCCGTCAGACCCGGTCCAGGAAGAGGCCCCGCCTGCTTCTTCCTTCTTACCAGCTGTCCTCCGGGCCCCTTGGGGTTCAGGGCAAACGGGTCCGGGGGAGCATCCATCCGACTCATCTGGAAGTCTCCGTGCCCAACAAGGTGCGCCAGGGAGTTCACGTTCAAGCTTCGTCCCCTCACGTAGCCAGACACCTTTAAGGTCCCCACCGCGGCACTTTCGGAGCTGGGCACAAATTCGGCCGCATCAGCCAGCAGGTGAGCCCGCCGGTCTCGGAAGGCCAAGTGCTGCTGTTTCTGGCCAGCCAGGTGCTGCAGCAGGAGCGCAGTTTCCTGCTCTGTGTGGAGAGGGAAAAGCCTGGCCCCAGGGAACCGCTTCTCGGTCCCCTTGCTCAGCTTCTTCCGGCAGTCGGTTTGCTTCTTTGGCGGCTGCTCAGCCAGACCCTGAACCGCAAGGCCTGCAGGGAAGAAAGAGAACGGCTTCCTTGATTACAGAACAGCTGGAGAAGTTGGCCTGTCCTCTGGATCGCCACCGAGGCTGCTCTTAGGAGTAGCACTTAAGACTTATATACCGCTTCAGGGTCCTCTCTAAGTGGTCTACAGAGTCAGCCTTTTGCCCCCAACAATCTGGGTCCTCATTTTACCCACCTCAGAAGGACGGAAGGCTGAGTCAACCTTGAGACGGTCAGGATCGAACTGCCAAACTGCAGGCAGACAGCAGTCAGCAGAAGTACTGCATTCTAACTACTATGCCATCACAGCTCTCAAATCATGAGAAAAGACCGTAGAATACCAACAAAGCAGCAATAACAATTACAGAGCATCAGGGGAAGCAAACTCATGTAATCAAAGACCCAAATTTAGTGTCAGGGAACAGATATTTCACATAGCTGGGTTAGTGATAAAAAAGTAAGCATTATACTTCTCCAAGTCCTACAGGACGGCAGCTTTACAGCAAGGATTGTAGCCTGCCAAACATCTTGTACCTTACTGGATGGATGGAGAACAGGCTGCATTGGGCACTAGACTCACCATAGCTGGGGAGACCCTGTGCAAAGATGCAGGAGAGGCAGTGATCGCCAACAGCATCCCAGCCATCTGCAGCATCCAGCAGGAAAAGGAGAGTATCAGCTACTTTGGCAAGATCCAGCACTGCATGAAGGCTTCCTGGAGAATAAGAAGTACAGAAGTTACGACCCTCTGAAATATCCCAGGAAAATGCAGGAGAGACCATAGAACTATTTTGTAGGTCTAGAGGCTGCCAAGATAATACAACAGTGGTGGGACTCATCTCTGGGGGGAGAGGAGAGGATGAGTCTGCCTCCCGAGATGAGGTAGACCGGTTGCTTTCGTGGTGTGAAGACAATAACTTGGTCCTCAACACCAATAAGACCAAAGAGTTTATAGTGGACTGTAGAAGGAACAGATCAGACATCCAGCCTTTGCTTATCCATGGAGACTGAGTGAAGCAAGCAATGAGTGGCCAGTTTTAAGTTTCTGGGTATTACCATAAAAGGCGACCTGACCTGGGGGGGCTCACATTGCAGCCCTGGTCAAAAGGGCCCAGCAGAGATTAGACTACCTGAGGCTTCTCAGAAATCAAAAGCTGAATGGAAAACTGTTGGTAACCTTCTACCGCTGCACCAGAGAGAGTATCTTAACTTACTGCACCTCTGTATGGTTTGCCAATTGCACAGGGGCAGATAGGACAGCACTCCAGAGGATTAACGTCATTGCCCAGAGGATCACTGGTTGCCCTCTCCCCTCTTTGGAAGAGCTTTATAGCTCCTGCTGCCTCAAGAAAGTTCAAAACATCTTCAAAGATCCATTTTATCCTGGGCACACACACACACCCTTTTTTTTTTTTAACTATTACCATCTGGCAGACGGTACAGGACAATAAAAACAAGGACAAAATAGGCTGGAAAACACCTTCTATCCTAGGGCAGTAGCTCTTTTAAATTCTACTGTATAGTGCAATATTGATGCAATATCAGAGGTTTTCCATTCAAGTGTATAGAATGTAAAGGGCGTGTGTTTGTTTTATTTTTATAGTTATAATGTACACTGAAGATGGTGTTTTATTTCATTTGTACGAGGTGCAATGACAATAAAGTCAACTAAACTAAGATGTTTCTGTAAAATGAGGCCCTCACCTGCATCAGCCACCACAAAACGCCAGCGCAGCTTGGACCGTGGGCACAGCAGGGCAAAACCAGGAGGCCCCCCCTTTGCTGGAAACACAACCGAATCCTGGTGACTCCGGAAAAGGTTCAAGGCCGCCTGGGGGTCAACGTTGGCGTGGAGCGGCACCAGGACCATCAGGTGTGGTGGCCCATCCTTGCGCCCCAAATGCCGCTTTTCTTCCAACACCTGCAGACGGAGAAAGAAGCCAAGGTAGGTGAGGCTCCTCCACTCTCCAGGGCAAGCGGCCCGTTTTCAGCTTCCCTGCTCTGCTGCTGCCGACTCACAGCCTCCTGGTGTTGCCGGCGAAGCTGCCACGCCCGGTGCTTGCGGTCCTGCTTGGACCAGTTGCGGTGTACCTGACGAGTGAAGGTCTTAACCGGGACCCGACCTGGAGGGGGAAAAAGGAGGGGAAATGGCAGATTTGCTGGCTGGCTGCCTGTTGCTCCACGGAGGATAAAAGCAGGAAGTGCTGTCTTCGACCAGACAGGGAATTTCCAAACCTGGCAAGGCTTGTGGACTTCAACTCCCAAGATTCCTCAGCCCAGCCAGGCAGACAAGAGGGACTCTGGGAAATGAAGTCCAGAAGTTGCCAAGATGTGGAGGGGAAGACTGGTGTTTTCCTTCTCAACCACTTTGGTCTTGAGCTTCCAGAATGCCTCGACCTTGAAGTCACTCAGAGCAGGGCTCTCCACCTTGCCCCTTTAAGACTGGCGGACTGCAACTCCCAGAATTCCTCAGCCAGCAAAGCTGGCTGAGGAATTCTGGGAATTGCAGTCCGCCAGTCTTAAAGGGGCCAAGGTTAGAGAGCCCTCACCCAGACGACGGAGAGACACCGAGAGATCGGCCTCTGGGCGTTCCGGCCCTCGGGGACGCACCGGGATGGGGTAGACTGCTCCTTGGACTGGAGGCTTTCTTCGCCGTCCACCGAGACTCCTTGCTTCCGCGGCGACCTTACCCAAAAATAAAACTTCCCCCGCGGGGGGGGGAGGAGCGCCCCCTCCGCGCGCTCACCTCCCTGCCTCCGCGCGCTGCTCACGCGGTGCCTCCCGGCCTTGTGCGGCTTGTTCTGCTGCTTCAAGGAGCCCGCGCGGTGGACCGCCGCCTGCTTCGCCATGGCCGTGGCCACCGTCGCGCCGGAAGTGACGCCACCCAAGGTCCGGCTTCTGCCGCTCTAGGGCCTCCGCGTCTTCTCCTATTGGACCCGGACGCCGACGCGTGCGCAAGAGGCGGTCACGCGTGCGCAAGAGGCGGTCCGCGCGCCGTCGGTGCCCTCCCATTTTCCCCGAGCCGGGAGCGCATGCGCAGATGCCGCTTTGGTGGTGAGGCGGGTGGGCTACCTTCACGTCGCCGGCGGCGGGTCTCCATGAGGAGAAAGAGGCGGCGGCGGCGGCGGTCGGTCGGGCGAGCATGGGCTCGTTGAGCAGCCGCGTGTGGGGGGAGGCAGAGCCGGGGGTCGGCGGAGAGGTCGGAGGGGGTCGGAGGGTCGACGGGGCCCTCCCCAAACGGAAGCGCGGCGAGGGGCTGAGCGAGAGCGAGAGCGGCGAGGAGAGCGACGGCGAGGAGCGGCTGCTCAGCACCCCCAGGAGGTACGGCCGGAAAGGGTCCCGGGGTCCTTGCCGCCCGGGTGAGAAAGGGGGGTCCCGTGGGGAGGGGGCGGCCCAGGTGGGGAGGGGACAGATGAGGCGCTGCTCTTCAGCCGGGGCGGGGAGGGTGACCGTCCCGTCCCGCTTCGACGCCTCCCGAAACAGAACAGAATAGAGCTGGGAGGGACCTTGGAGGTCTTCTAGTCCAACCCCTGCTCAAGCAGGAGACCTTAGACCAGGTTAACCGACCAGCTTGTGACTTCAACTCCCAGAATAGTTGAAGTCCACAAGGCTTAACAGTGGCCCAGGTTGGCTGAGAATTCTGGGAGTTGAAGTCCACAAGTCTTAAAAGTGGCCCAGGTTGGCTGAGGAATTCTGGGAGTTGAAGTCCACAAGGCTTAAAAGTGGCCCAGGTTGGCTGAGGAATTCTGGGATTTGAAGTCCACAAGTCTTAAAAGTGGCCCAGGTTGGCTGAGGAATTCTGGGAGTTGAAGTCCACAAGGCTTAAAAGTGGCCCAGGTTGGCTGAGGAATTCTGGGAGTTGAAGTCCACAAGGCTTAAAAGTGGCCCAGGTTGGCTGAGGAATTCTGGGATTTGAAGTCCACAAGGCTTAAAAGTGGCCCAGGTTGGCTGAGGAATTCTGGGATGAAGTCCACAAGGCTTAAAAGTGGCCCAGGTTGGCTGAGGAATTCTGGGATTTGAAGTCCACAAGTCTTAAAAGTGGCCCAGGTTGGCTGAGGAATTCTGGGAGTTGAAGTCCACAAGGCTTAAAAGTGGCCCAGGTTGGCTGAGGAATTCTGGGAGTTGAAGTCCACAAGGCTTAAAAGTGGCCCAGGTTGGCTGAGGAATTCTGGGATTTGAAGTCCACAAGTCTTAAAAGTGGCCCAGGTTGGCTGGAGGAATTCTGGGAGTGAAGTCCACAAGTCAAAGTGGCCCAGGTTGGCTGAGGAATTCTGGGATTTGAAGTCCACAAGTCTTAAAAGTGGCCCAGGTTGGCTGAGGAATTCTGGGAGTTGAAGTCCACAAGGCTTAAAAGTGGCCCAGGTTGGCTGAGGAATTCTGGGAGTTGAAGTCCACAAGGCTTAAAAGTGGCCCAGGTTGGCTGAGAATTGGAGTGGTCCACAAGGCTTAAAAGTGGCCCAGGTTGGTGAGGAATTCTGGGATTTGAAGTCACAAGTCAAGTGGCCCAGGTTGGCTGAGGAATTCTGGGAGTTGAAGTCCACAAGGCTTAAAGCCCAGGTTGGCTGAGGAATTCTGGGAGTTGAAGTCCACAAGGCTTAAAAGTGGCCCAGGTTGGCTGAGGAATTCTGGGATTTGAAGTCCACAAGTCTTAAAAGTGGCCCAGGTTGGCTGAGGAATTCTGGGAGTTGAAGTCCACAAGGCTTAAAAGTGGCCCAGGTTGGCTGAGGAATTCTGGGATTTGAAGTCCACAAGGCTTAAAAGTGGCCCAGGTTGGCTGAGGAATTCTGGGAGTTGAAGTCCACAAGTCGTAAAGTGGCCCAGGTTGGCTGAGGAATTCTGGGAGTTGAAGTCCACAAGTCGTAAAGTGGCCCAGGTTGGCTGAGGAATTCTGGGATTTGAAGTCCACAAGGCTTAAAAGTGGCCCAGGTTGGCTGAGGAATTCTGGGAGTTGAAGTCCACAATCTTAAAGTGGCCCAGGTTGGCTGAGGAATTCTGGGAGTTGAAGTCCACAAGTCTTAAAGTGGCCCAGGTTGGCTGAGGAATTCTGGGAGTTGAAGTCCACAAGGCTTAAAAGTGGCCCAGGTTGGCTGAGGAATTCTGGGAGTTGAAGTCCACAAGTCGTAAAGTGGCCCAGGTTGGCTGAGGAATTCTGGGAGTTGAAGTCCACAAGGCTTAAAAGTGGCCCAGGTTGGCTGAGGAATTCTGGGAGTTGAAGTCCACAAGTCGTAAAGTGGCCCAGGTTGGCTGAGGAATTCTGGGATTTGAAGTCCACAAGGCTTAAAAGTGGCCCAGGTTGGCTGAGGAATTCTGGGAGTTGAAGTCCACAAGTGGCCCAGGTTGGCTGAGGAATTCTGGGAGTTGTCCACAAGTCAGTGGCCCAGGTTGGCTGAGGAATTCTGGGAGTTGAAGTCCACAAGTCTTAAAAGTGGCCCAGGTTGGCTGAGGAATTCTGGGATTTGAAGTCCACAAGTCGTAAAGTGGCCCAGGTTGGCTGAGGAATTCTGGGAGTTGAAGTCCACAAGGCTTAAAAGTGGCCCAGGTTGGCCTGAGGAATTCTGGGAGTTGAAGTCCACAAGTCTTAAAAGTGGCCCAGGTTGGAGACCCCTGCCTTTAGACCATTTCACTCCATCAGAATAGGGCTGGGAGGGACCTCGGAGGTCTTCTAGTCCAACCCCGTGCTCAAGCAGGAGACCCTATATATATATACCATACCAGACAAGTGACTGTCCAGTCTCTTCTTAAAAGCCTCCAGTGATGGAGTTCCTACAGTTTCTGGAGGTGTTCCACGGATTGATTGTCCTCACCATTAGAATGAACGAGCTGGATGGGACCTTGGAGGTCTTCTAGTCCAGCCCCACCCACCCCTGGGCTCAAGCAGGAGACCCTATCCCATTCCAGGCAAGGGACTGTCTGGTTTCCCTCTTCTTCCCAGCAGATGCTGCTGCCTTTTTGCTTCATGGACACGGAGGCTTTTTCTCCCACCTTTGTTAGCTGTGCAAGTAACTCCAGGTTGGGGAAAAGTTCCGTATTTTTCCAACCTATTTCCCCCACAACAACCCTGCAAGGTGGGCTGGGCAGAGAAAGAGGCGCTGAGCCAAAGTCACCCAAACGTCATTCATGGCTTGAGGCGGGACTGGAACTCGCCGCCGCCTCCGGGCTTTTCGGCCTGGTGCCTTTTAATAAGGAAGCCAAACTGGCTCCGTTGAAGTCCCGGTTTTGTGAAAGGGCCGCCCATAAAGTCAGCCACAACTATGGAAAGCTTCTGAATAAAACCTGGGGAAAGGGGCTCCCCAATTTTTTTGACCCTGAAATTCGCTGGTCAGTTACAATTGGGGGAAAGCCATCCCATCAAATGGAAGGATGCTCGCAGAGGAATTGATTAGAGGGCCTTTAAAAGCCCCCAAGATTATGTATAATCTTACATTAATCTTACATAATCTTAGATTATGTATAATCTCAAAGGTGTATTAGAATATAATTTTATGGACTTCTTGGTGCTTCTGAGCTTGGTTGGTTACTTAGAGACGTTTCTTGACCCAACTAGGTAACATCATCAAGGGGGAATGAGTGTGGGGTTGTTCTTCATTTTTATGTAGCAGCTTATAGATACACCACCTTTATAAGAGATTTTATCAAACAAGAAAATAAATAAACCAGTGAAGGAAACAGACTGGAACACTTTCTCTCTGGCAACCAATATTCAGAAAAATCAGAATTTATTCTAGAGTAGACAAATAATTATGCAGAAGAAATACTCTTAAGCAAATAGGCACATGGGGGACAGGGGGACCAGACCTCTTCTGCAAGCAAGCTACTACCAGTATATATCAACAGGCAGGAGACACACACACACACACACACACTCCCTCACACTGATAACGTTAAGTAATTCGGTAATGAAATGTCTGCAAGCAAACAGCCTAGCTGAGAGAGCCTCAAGAACTCTACAGTGCAACAGATGAGTAAGCTACGGATGTTTTTCTTGGTATTTGTATCATATATATGTAAGAATGCAACACATGTTTTTTTTCTAACTCAGGAAAAAGCTAAAAAGCACTTCAAAATATATTTATCAGACTCTGTTTTTGAATGGTGAAAACAGTGACGTTAAAATATGCGCCCTGGGAGAAGAATGGAACTTGCACAAGATATACCTCTGTCAGGTAAAATTTTCCTTTTTCTTTCTTGGATCTCCGCTATCATTAGGAAGCAGCTTCAGACCTTTTGTTTAATACTCAAACGCAGAGTTCTGCTGCCTTGAATGAGGTCCAGGAAACACAGGTACTGTGTGGTTCTCCTTGAGACTCAGCCCAGGCGCTATTAAGCCAGGTTGTTTTTCTGCCGTTCAGAGGCCTTTCAAACCTACAGTTTATACATCCAACTTTATAATGTTTAATAATGGTGCTTAAGCAAACCATGTTTACATGTATGAGTATTACAGGCAATCTTCAATTTATGATCTTTCCGTGGTGGTTCAAAATTATGAGGGTCTTGAAAAATGTGACTTATTACCTACCCCCAAAGTTACAACTGTTGCACCATCCGCATGGTCACAATTTGGGTGCATGTGATCATGATTTGTGATCTTCCCAGCCAGCTTCTGACAGCAGTTGGGAAAGCTGGATTTCCTGAATGACCATGTGATTTCATTCATAAACCTTGTAAAAATGGCCATAAAATCTGATCTGGTCATGTGAAGACTTGATTTACGACCAAAATTCTGGTCCCAATTCTGGTCAGAAGTCGAGAAAGCTGAAATTCAGCAGCTAGAGAAATATTAGTCTGCAGTCACAATATTCCATTGCTGTACATATCAGAGCAGCAGAGAGCTAATAATATATTAACACAATTTATGAATAATACAGATTTGTTGGGCTTAAGGAACTAGAACAAGAAGAATATTGCTGTACAAATAGCTTTTATTTTTTTAATCTCTCAGGCTAAACATCAGTGAGTGATAGCAGCTCATAATGAGTCACCTCCAGCTGGGATGTGAACTTCTAGTAAACAGTATTTTTCTCCTCATTGGATCAAATACTAGCTATTTCTAGCTTTATAAGAAATGCACTTTAATGAAAAGGTATATCTAAGTGTATGTACTGTATGTATTAATTTATGTACTTGTATGTGTGCTTATAGAAATGTCAACGTATCTATAGTATAATACTCCCTCTCTCCTCCCAGTAATTGTATGTGTTGCATGTAGTTCCTTCAATACCTATATATAATTGTGGCCGCGGGAAGTTTTGGCCAAGGTTTAGATAGTAGTATGTATTTTGGATGCTGTTGTATTTTTTTCTGATCACTTATCTTTCTTGGATGGAATCTGTCCACTTGTATAAATAAATTATAACACAGGTTTGGCCTGGCCCCCTCTCTCTTCACATTGGATACCGGTTTCAGTTCCAGTGTAAGTAAGCCGCAGTTACAGCCAAGTTGATAACCTGCGATTTAATGCTAGTTTACTAACCAAACCAGAGCTTGATCTTAGTTTTAGTTCCTGGAGCAATCATTCCATTGTTTCCCATTTTAGATGCAATGAAAACCTATTCAGTTCAGATCAAAGTATTAAAACCAGTGCATGGAGATGAGGGGGATTGGTAGGCAAGTGAAGCAATTGGTTCAGAATATAACCAAGATTGAAATTTAAGAAATGTATCTTCAAATTAGGAGGGACAAATAGAACATTTAATTCAAGGGTAACTATCTTAGTTCCTTTTGCTATGAAAATAATATTGTGATATAACTTCTTATGTAAAATCTTTTAATTCCAAGGGTTGTACAATTATTTAAAAACATGATTTTTCCGTTTGTAGTCTGGCTACTTTTCAAGTATGTTCAGTGGGTCTTGGAAAGAATCAGGAATGGACACCATAGAATTGGAAATTCCTGATCAGAATATTGACATAGAAGGTAAGCAAGGAATCCACATTGGACTCTTTCTAAATAAAAGTTTCATAGTTTTCATTGTAAATGAACAGCAAATTATGAAAATCACATTTTTATGGTCTGGGAGATAAATGCTTTCCTAATGCTTTGTCACTATCAGCATATAAAAAGAATTAACATTTAATTTCATAACTGTTCATTCCTGCCACAATGAAACTTCAGTATAATGTAAGATTTTGTTGTGGCTTTTGTTGAGAGGATTGAGGTAGCTTGCTGAAAATCATTATGCAAAATTACAGGCAGCTTATGCCATTCTCGGGACAGGTTGCAGGCTGTATACACCCTGTCTTCGTTTAGTGACTGCTTTCTGTTCTAACAACCAAGTTGTTAAGCAAACTGGCCCTGTGATGTTGATTGGAACACTCTGCCTGAAATTGACCAGATTTTAATCAGTTTCATGCTGAAGGCAGGGGGGGAAATAAAACTGCCATTATTGATTAAATAGTATGGAGCATATTTCTCCCTGAAGCGTTGAAATTAATATCTCAAGCAACACATGTCTGCATTACTAACACTGTTATGAGCTAAGACCCTTGTCATGGCTCCCTCAGAAGCTAGCTTCTTCAACAAAGTGCGGAAGGAAGCCAATGTTGTACTGCAAATTTGGACCATTGGTTACGTGTGTGAGTGACTTCACAACCTAGAGAGTAGGACTCCCATTGCAATAATGCTTTTTTTTTTTTGCCCTTTAGCCATTGTGGGTGCATATTTTTCAACCTGATTGAAATGCCCGTCCTTTACTTTTTGATCGGTTTTTGAAGCTTTGTGCACTGTCCCACTTCGTCAGCTGGTGAAACCTGCAGGCGAATGGGAGTTTTCTAGCGTGAGAGATGCTTACGCTCGGCCCCAAATGTGGTGACTCCTGTACTTAAATTCACCATTTGTCCTGCTTAAGGTTTTACATTTTTTAAAAATAGCACCTGATCTACCACTTCTTAATATTCTGGGCATCATCTTCTTGTTACTATGTGTAAAATAATTTGAGAAATAACTTGTTTTCTATGCGTGAGAAGCCTTAGGATGTGGTTTTCTTTAGCCTTACAGGTTGCCTTTGGCTCACTTTACCGGGATGAAGTATTAATAAACCCTAGCAGAGTCATTGCCCTTCTGGCAGCTGCCAGCATGTTACAGCTGGTAAGTGGAAATGGCTCTGTGCTTTTACAGACCTTTGCATGGCAAAGTGCAGAGCTTTCAGTCCGAAATCTCCCGAGGTCGGTAAAGTGATAGGCCCAGATTGTTGGGGGCAAGAGGCTGACTCTGTAAAGCGCTTAGAGAGGGCTGTGAAGCACCGTGAAGCGGTATAGAAGTGCTATTGCTATCTTCATTTGTATTCTGGGGATGAGCACATGGTCGTTGCCACATCCCTTCCGATATCCTAAGGGCCGTGTTTTCAAGCACATGCTTAGCAGTATCAAAATATCTCTTAACTCATTTTGATTGGCAGAATTGGGAGAGACATTTTCTCGCTATCTCTTGCCCCTCCTCCCCTTTCTAGGTGGGGACATATAAATGAATGATTGATGCTGCAAGCACAAGGACTTCTTAGAAATGCGTTCAGAAAGGCTAGGATGCTTCTGGTCTCAAAATTAAACATCAGGGTACCAGCCACTCCCTTTTCTCCTTCAGTTACAAATAGAATACAATTTTGTCTACTCATGGTGGAGACTGGTAGTATGGCTGTTTGTCCAGAGGAAGCCAAAATATCTCTAGATATTCATTGCTTGCATTTCTGCCAGCTAGCTTGAGGTGAGGGCACCCCCTGCAGCATTAGGCCTGGGAGTAAGGATTTATTTTGCATCATTATATGTTTACAGGATGGCTTAATACAGCAGTGTGGTGAGACAATGAAGGAAACAATTAATGCAAAAACTGTGTGTAGTTACTATAATTCTGCGGGAACATATGGATTAGATTCTTTGAAAAAAAAGTAAGTATTGGCACTAAGAAAGGTTTTGTTGAGGAATAAAATTAGTATGACTTCCCTTTGATTTTTTTTTCATGTGATGTGGGCTTTGAGAAGCATGTCATGTGATATTTTTCAGCAGAAACCTTGCTGCTTATTTATGACAGAACATTGGAAGCATGTATAGGAAATTAAAAGTTAAAACTAGAACAATCCCAGTATGTAGTCCATTATGGTTTGACAACAGTCATAGTTGATGGGATGGGCTTAGGAATATGATGGCTGTGGGCTCCCTGTTTTACTATAACATCTGGGGGAAAGTGCTCAGCAGCGGCTTAGGAGAAACGGACCTTGCATCTCGTTGCATTGCCTATGTGCTGTGAAAGGACTGACTTGTTTTAAATCCAGGTGTCTTGAGTGGCTCTTGAACAACCTGATGACCCATCAGAGTGTGGAACTCCTCAAAGAGCTCAGGTATTTCAGAGTTTTCAGGGTTAACCCAGACACTATGGGAATAAAACGCAATTCAGAACACAAGTCATGCCTTTTGGCGTTTCAAAGGCCGCATTGTTTGTTTCAGCATAAACCTCATGAAACAGCTGATCAGTTCCTCTAACCTGTTTGTCATGCAAGTAGAGATGGACATCTATACTGCTCTAAAGAAGGTACCAATATTTAATAACATCAGTTTGCTCCAAGTTTTGTTTTAATGATGCAAAAATAACCTTTAAAACCCCACTGATATTTCTTCCAGATTGACAGTATTCTTACAGACCAATGTTATATGTGTTTGTGTAAAGCTTTAGTTACTACTACATTCGTATCGGGATTGCGCTGGGGTATTATAAAGATTGAATGGTGACATCACTGCTGCCTGGGGGACGCCCAGTTGGGGGCTCCTTTCATGTCCCCGTTAAGTTGCCCACCAAGGTGGTACCCATTTGTCTACTTGCAGTTGCCTGCTTTCAAACTGCTGGGTCGGCATGAACTGGAGGGTGTGAAGGAAACTCATCCCGTTCCATGGCAGCAGCCAGGTCTCAAACGTGGGCCTGCCAAGAGTTGGCCCGGCATCCTGACCGTGTGAACCACCGCGCGCCTGAAGCTTTAGCTCCTTGGTGTATACCTCAAGTGAACCTTACAGCTGTTCCTTTGTTTCTGTGTAGTGGATGTTCCTTCAGTTGGTGCCTTCTTGGAATGGATCCTTGAAACAGCTTTTAAGTGAAGCAGACGCCTGGTTCTCCAAGCGCAGGAAAGGTCTTTATGAATCAGTGCTTGGTGAATATTTTGCATGTTGGAGGCCTTCAAAGCAGGATATATCGTATCTTCAGCTAATTCTTCATTATGGGCTGTTCCATACTGGCCTAGCATGCATATCTTTTGTGTGGGATGGGGAATTTGTAAACCATAATCTTCCACTAGTTTTTCCTCTGAGTCACTTTGACTTTTAAAAGCAAAATCAGGATATAATCCTATTAAACCCTATCCGAATTTACTTCTCTGTTGGGATTGATAAACTGCCTACAGACTGCAGTGCTGCTTTTCCCTTAACGGTAAAAATATATTTGGACCCTTAAAAATCTGCTTTAACTTTTCAGATTTTGAGGACGGGATCTCATTCTTGGAAACGGAACAAGGATATGCATTTATAGCCGTGTTCAAATATCTGAGGCTGCAGTATATAGTCAGTGATCTGGCATCCGCAAGAATTATTGAACGAGACAGCCTGATCCCTGCAGGTAAGAATGGAATAGCCTGTTTTCTTTTCTCTATCGTGCCAGACACTTGAGAAAGTAAAATCAGGCCTATCACAATCGGTGTGCCACCAACAAGTGGACGTGCCTTGGTAGTAAAATTGGCGAATCATTGAATCTCGTTTCCGGCACTTAAGCTGGTTTTTGGCTAGGTTTAAATTATTTCTCCACTTCTCTTACGTCCCGCTGTGTGGAAAGATAATAAAGGAGGAGGTCATAGCCTTTCCTCTTCTTGTCCTCCACTTCCTTCTCTAAACTTGTGGCTTACAGCAGGGCCTGCTGGCTAATGACCACAATAAAGTGATTTGAATTTGTTTGCTACGGTATTTGTTTTTAGACTCTGTTTTTTTTAACTTGCATCTAGGGGTAAATGAACGGCTCAGAGTCAGTTTTGATTGGGACAGCATAGAAGCCTTGTAAAAATATTAAGCGCTCCTTCCCTTTCTTGCTTTTTTTGTAAAAGGCCCACTTTGGTCTTTCTAAATTCTAGACTGGCTGTTCTCTGTTTACAAGCAGCAGTGGTTTGCCATGCTTAGAGCCGAACAAGACAACGACATTGGGTACGTATAATGCCTCTTTCTCTGGGACTGAGAAACACACCTTGCAATGTTCCTATAAGGAGAAAACCAATGTAAGCCTTTTTTTATAAAGTAACTGAAAAGCAGCCTAGGTGTTCCTAATTTCAAAAGATTTTTGGTGTAGTTGCAGCAAAACTTCATGATATGATCAAAAGTGGAAAGGCTCAACCCCACCCGACCACAAAGGAGGGCTCAGGGGAGAGGGTAGAATTTACAGAGGTGGCTAAAGCAACTTCTTTGAGCCCACGTGGATATTTGTGGCAGCTTAGAAACAGTCACAGCCGCCGTCCCCAATCTCTCCGCCTCAGGGGCCCCGCAGCAGCAGTGCATTGTGGGGGGGAAAGGTACGGTTCCATGCGCACTGCTTTCCCAAGTGCAGCTTTGTCTGCCCAGCCCGGTTGCGAATGGGCTGCAGCCTCGCACTGGACCGCAGCCCTGGGGGTTGGGCACCCCCTGAGTTACAGGGTTTGGTTTGGTTTTTGCGTGAAACAGAAAAAAAATACATTTATAACATTGTTTGATGATCAGAAAAATAGGTAATAGAAAAAGCGAGATATTTTGGTGATCATAGAGTAAGGTATAACTTTATGCTACACTGTATTATACAGAGTAAGAGACTGAGACCGACCTAACGATGCCTCCCTTTGCTGCAAAGGAGATTGGAAGTTGCTTCTTCCTATTTGTTGTTCTTTTTCTCTGCATTTTTGTCTTTATTTTCTTCTGTGTTTTTGTTAATTTGTACCCTCTCTTTAAAACTTTAATAAAATTTATATTTTTAAAAAGATTTTGGTGTGTTAAAGAACTTTAAGGATCTGAACTTATTTTGGATAAATTTGTGAAAGATATTATGAAACCTGAAGATATTAAACAGATAGAATTGTTTTGCACGAATTAGTACCTTTTGCAGAGAAAGCCTTTTTTCACCCAAAAATATTGCTTGCCAACAAGCATTATTAAAAGTTAGTCAGAAATATTACATGGTTTGATTTCCAAAAAGTTTTCGACTTTGCCTTCAATGGACATTTTGAATAACATAGCAGGACTAGCATAGCAGAATATGCTTTTCAGTGAATGGAAATTGCTAACGAAGAAAAGGTCAAAATTAAGAGAGAATGGATAATTCTGAATTATGTATCGCTTGCATCTGAATTATGGAAAGTAATCCAGGTTAGTGGATTATTCCCAATTGTTCACAATATAACAAAACCTAAACATTGCAGTAAAGATTTTCAGATTTCTTCTAATGAAGTGACAAGCTAAGGGTACAGTCTCTTAGAACAGGAATTCTCAAGAGATACTATGGTTGTAGTGGGCGGTGTCCCTTTGAGTTCAATGAGAAGATCCCTCTTCTAGTAGTTTTCAGCTGATAACTTAATTTTTGGTACTTGTACTTCTGGTGCTGTTCTGGGAGTCCCAATAGATCCTCTTCAGGTATTCCCATTATAGCACTTTAGCCTTGGGTTAAAGTTTGGCATCCTCTGTATTGAAGGGCAGGTATAAGTCCTTTGCCAGGTGGCTTTCAGTGCATGGAAAGTACTTCTTACTCTCCTTTGTAGCTTGGGGAGAGCATGGAGGTCAGAAAGCAGAGCAGAATGTGGCTCTTTTTCTCCTTTGAACATCACGTACTACCCCAGTATCAGAGACACGAACAAGCCCTGGGCAAAACAGCTCTTCTGTGCCCCCTCAGCTTTCTCTCCACCATAAACCACCATGGTCATCCCTGCTCTGGGAAAGTATATAAGGGGTTGCTAGTGTCCTGCTAGGGTGCTGGTTACTCAACCGTGATGTACTTAGGTGGTCATTTTATCATGGCCTGGGGAAGATAACTCTGGTGCGTTGGCTGGGAAGGAATTTCAGGACACTTAACAAGACAACTTTCTGGGGGAAAGTGAATTTATTCAGGCGTTAAGATCTGTACGCAACCAGTTAGAACAGGGGTCCCCAACCACGGTCCGCGGACCGGTACCGTCCGTGGAACAAGTCCTACCGGGCCGCTGGTTGCTGGGCGCCGCCATCTTTTTGATGAAAAGTGCTTCTGGTGAGCTTTTCGGGTAGAAAGCTCACCGGAAGCATTTTTCATCAAAAAAGATGGCGGCGCAGCTTTTTCGGTGAGCTTTTCCGGTAGAAAGCCATTTCTACCCGGAAAAGCTCACGAAAGCGCTGGCGCCGCCATCTTTTTCATCAAAAAAATGGCGGCGCCCAGCTGATGCCGGTACCGGGCCGGGCGCCCAGCTGATGCCGGTACCGGGCGCATAAAAAGGTTGGGGATCACTGAGTTAGAATACTTCTCTTGTGCTAGAATGCCATTTTATAGAAAGTTATTTTGTATGTTCAAGGCCTCAAGAGATTAACAAAGAGGAACTAGAAGCAAACAGTATGCGGTGTGGCAGAAAACTTGCCAAAGATGGTGATGTAAGCACAAATATTTTTCCATGTCCTTTTTCAAAATGCGTAATTCATTTACAGTTTTCGTAAGCTGTTTGTTCCCCCCAAACGGTGTTTTCTTAACTAGATTATTTCACAAGGTTAAATACTTTGTGATTGGAAAATATAAAAACAATGACAGTGCTCTTGTAGCTTTTTTAAACCACCCGTCTTGAATTTCCTCCGTGACACAAACCGTACGAGGTGTCAGAATGGAGGGGGTCCTTTGTAGCAGGTGACTTAAGTTTGGGATTTCAAGCCTCTCTTTTAGAATGCAACTATTTCTTCCATTTCCTTTTTCTTTCTTCTTGCAAGTATTGCTGGCGATGGACAGGCTTCAACTTTGGCTTTGACCTGCTGGTCACATACACCAACCGTTACATTATCTTCAAACGCAACACGCTAAACCAGCCCTGCAGTGGCTCCATCAGTTTGCAGCCCCGGAGAAATATCGCTTTCAGGTGGGTTCCCTCTCTTCTTTGGCTGGTTCTCCACGGTGAGGAGGTGAGAGAACCACAGCTGCTCTTGTAGGCTTCGCTGGAGGGAAGCGCAGCAGTATCACTGAAGCAACGGCGGGCAAGAGGGGAAAAATACTGAAGGTATTTGCCAGGGCGTAACATTCCAACCCCTGCAGATGTACAGAGGTTTGTTTTTTTAGGATAATGACAGACAGCAGCCCGTCACCATTGCCATAAAGGTAACGGGTAACAGGCCAGGTCTTCTTCCCAAGCACAAAGATGTGTCGTGTGTTTTACCAAACAAGGGTGGTTAAAAACGCTGAGCTTGTCAGCTGGAAAGTCGACAGCCCAGGTTTGAGACCCGAGTGCCACGCAACGTGGCGAGCTCCTTTTCTCACCCCAGCGCCCATCAACCTAGCAGTTCGAAAGCAGGGAAATGCGAGTAGATAAGTAGGTAGCACTTCAGTGGGGAGTAGCTGCATTCCGTGACCTCAGGCTGGCCACCTGACAGCAGAAACATCTTGAGACAACCTGGACTCCCTGGCCCTCAAAACCGAGGTGAGCATCGCCCCTCAGAGTCGGCAGCGACTAGCAGAGTAAAATCCGCAGGGACTCCTGGACCTTTTACAAAAGCAACTTCCGCCCAGGGCCATTAAGGAGCCAGCTGGGTGTGTTTTCAGTCCAAGGGACTCTTGGGTTGGCTGCGCATTGTTCTGGGCACTGTAACCAGACTAGAAGAGGTACTTCTTTTTATCTGTTTTTAACTTATAAGATAACCTTTATTGTCACTTTTTTGTGTACACAATTATATGGGTGGGTGTGGGTGGGTGTACATACATACATACATACATATGTATGGTATTCAGCTTTGTTTGGGTATTTTCCCATGTCATTGTAGTTGTGCTTTTAAAGTTGTAGCAGCTTTAAAAACACAACTACAATGACGTGGGAAAATACCCAAACAAAGCTGAATAACATACATGTAAGTACCCGCGAAAACTTAAGAAAACATACATACATACATACATACATACATACATACATACATACATATACATATACACCTAAAATTGATTTGCTGACCATCTCATACCCAGTAATTCTTTCCCCCCTCCCTTCAAGGCAAAAATCACAACCTCCTTTCTCCACTGATTTTATTTATTCATGTATTTATCCAATGTTGAAACCACTTAGTGTAATTGCTCTTCTGCCCTTAGGCTGCGCCTGGCTTCCTTTCATAGCAGCGGAAAGCTTATTTGTAGCAGAACTGCAGGATACCAGATACTAACCCTCGAAAAAGATCAGGTTTGTATGTGCAAAGCTTTTGGGTCATTTTAGCTAGCAGAGTCAGAGCAGAAAGTAGGATTCTCATAAGAAGCAGGAGGGATAAACAGAAGTGAACCGGGTTCCATGCTTGGCTATCTTGAAACTACGTTGTCCCGTGACAACCCTGTTTGCAGGCTGCCTCTCCCAGAGGCTGCTCCAGCTCCACTGAAGGTCCAGAAGGTGGTGTAGCTGGGCCACATCTTCAGAGCTGGCAGGCTGCCCATCTTTCTCCCTGCAGGAGAGACTAGCCTCAGGTTGCTTTTGCAGAACACGAAGAAGAAAGTCTTGGGGAGATGCAGCGTCTATCACAGCTCTCCTCAAATGATGGGGGAGAATTCCTTTCCTCACAAACTCCAAAATTTCTGGGCACAGGAAGGAAGGATGTTTGCTGCTGTTTGGGTGGAGAGTGCTGGAAAGGTCAAAAATCCTGGAAAGTCTTTTTTTTAAAAATGCAATCAGAGAAAAAAGAGAAATAATGGTTTTCTCCTTCTGTACGTATTCCACTGAGGGATGATGCTTGATTGAAAATTGCCTCTGAAGTTACAGGAGTCGCGCTTATCTTTGTGTGCTCGTGTACATACATTTTGCTGTTTTCCATTGACATATTCATAGATGCCTTGCATATTTGCATGCATATATTTTACTGTTGTTTTGCACTTCTGGCTGGATGCTAACTGCATTTCGTTGCCTGTATCCATGGCAATGACAATGAAGTTTAATCTAATCTAATCTAATCTAAAGAATGTTAGAAAATTAGTTTCAGGATTTCTAGCCTTTTCTCTAAACTGTTTTTTTCCCGGGTTTCTGAAGCATTTTTATGTTTGGTCGGATATCAATTTATTTATTTGCTTCTTAGGAACAAGTAGTGATGAATCTGGACAGTAGACTGCTGGTCTTCCCTCTGTATATCTGCTGCAACTTCCTGTACACTTCCCCTGAGAAGAGACGAGAGAACGGTGGGCAGTGAGGCTGACTTTTGAAACGCCCTTGTGTGGCCACTTTCAATTGGAAGCTCCTGGTGCCCTGAAAGAAACATCGTGAAATGGGCTCATCTATTGAAGGAAAAGAGAGGAATCTGGTATCCTAACCTAATGCATCAGAATACAAGCCCTGGCAGCTCCAGCTGGCATGACTAACTGGTGAGGTATGTTGGGAGCTGTGGTTTTTAAGGAACTGTAAGCCACAGGCTCCCCCCCCCTCCCCCCTCGCCTCTTCACATTCCCGTGCCCGTCTGAATAGCTGAAACTATTTACAAGGACCCCGTTTTCTACCAGTTTCCTGACAGTACAGAAAGAATTTGAACACAGTTCATTAACTAGGCCTGCTTCATTAAAGAGAGTAGGGTGATATGTCAATAAAGCCCACCAATTAACTTTAATAGAGAACACACTATTTGTTATGATCTCTTGATTTGTTCTTCCGACCAAGTTAAGGGTCAGTTCCTGGGTTAGTGAAATCTCTGGATTGTTTTTAATTCATTATACTTGTAAATACTTCCTATTGAGTTGAAAACTTTGTATAATATACCTTGTTTTGTTTCCAAGAAATATATATTTTTAAACACGGATTGTATTTTTTAAGAGTCATTTTGTAGAATCCAGCTGCCTCAATTCAGCATTTTTAATTCATCAGATCCATCATTTAATTCTTGGATATACTTTTTGGTTTTTGACTTGAAGCAAAAAAAAGAAGATCCCGAAGCGAGTGGGTCAGCCACTGTCAGTCAGGAGGCCCCTGCCCCGCCAAAAAAAAAAAGGGGGTGGCGGAGGAAGGTTTTTAACCCACCCCCCCCCCCCCCCCCCCCCCCCCCCCGCTGTGCTGGTTTGTGTCCCCCCCCCGGAAACCATCCCCCCCCCCCCCCCCCCCCCCCCCCCCCCCCCCCCCCCCGGTCTGCTTCCTATCCTGTTAAATACAAGCATCGGAAGGCCTTTTTTTTTACTGAAATCAGACTCGGAGGGGGAATGTAAATCCCATCTTCAGGAATTTAGAACTTAGAAAAAAATTAGAATTCAGAAAAAGAGTTGCACTTTTTTTATTTGAACACTTTCTTTGCATAAGATTGCTATTCCAAAAATTGTCTATCTTTAAACACTTGCTATAATATTTAATTCAAAATATATCCCTCATGAGTTATGAAGATAAAATATCTTGGACAGTGAAACAATGACAGATTGAAAATAAACTAGTATCTGTAGTTTAGAATTCTTCATTGTTTATTTGGTTTTGGGGAGGATTCATTCAAAACAATTGCTAATCCTGGCTTCTTTTATACGCAGTTTTGTAACCCAACAAGGACTCACCTATTTTGTTTTTCTGGGAGATACTTTGCCAGGTACGGTATATTAGGTGTAATCCTGTGCTAGCACATTAAAATTACACAGCTTGATATTGAAGGTAAAATTCAAGTTAATTCAATTCAATTCCAAAAGGGGAAAGTGTGGTCCTTGTGGCTGCAGAACTATTCCTGCCACAATGGGTGGACTGCTTGCGGAAGGCTGTTAGCAGGGTTACTAGAATGTGTTCAGTGACAAATTTACAGAAATCCACTTTAGCCTAGTCAGGACAGGTTTCCGCCCAGTGCTCGCAAGCAGGTAAATATTGATCTCAAAAAAGGGCAGCGTTTGTAGCTGAGGGCTGAAGGGAAGGGTGGTTTTCTTGCAGATGTTCCATAACCCAAACTAAGTGACCTGAATGGTACTTACTCAGCAGGCTGAATATTAATGCTGAATATTTTTATTTACAAGGATGTCTTTTGCCCCACTGGAATCTCCCTGATAAGAGAGTAGCAATAGCACTTAGACTTATATAGCGCTTCACAGGGCTTCACAGCACTCTCTAAGGCAGGATGTCAAACGTCGAGGCCCGGATCTGGCCCACGGGGCTGGCCTGGAAATAGCAGAGGACCATCCTGCAGGGCCTCTGGCAACCAAAATGCACACACACACACCGTTTTTGGCCTGGGCAGCCTCCTGCAGCACTCTGAGCCAAAATGGGATGGAACACACAGCCTCCTGATTGTGAGGCAAGAGAGCTCCACCTCTAGGCCACTTCTCCACTCGGTTGTCGTCTTAAATTAAAAGAACTCTTTCAGAAGTTGTTTTCTGAGCTGCAGGATAAAATATAAATATGACAAGTTCTTTCTTTCCCACCCTAACCCCAATGAAATCGTTTTGCTCCAGGAGACGTCACACAAATGTATTTATTTTGTCAGGAGGGGGGATGGGTTATAGGCCAAACCACCTGGAAGTGTAGAGTTGTGGGTTCAACCCAGATGAGGGAAGAAGCAGAAGACACGGTCAATTCTTTCTCCAGCGGTCTGCGCTACAATCCTCTAAGGAACTTGAGTTCTGCCCTTTCCCTTCCCATCCAGAAGACCCAGCTGTGTCCCTGGTAACCGGATGCAACCAGGAATTTCTCCCCACTGAAGGGAAAGGTCCAACTGGAGAGATGGAGAACGTGGCTGCTTTGGCCCTGGGTGGTGGCAGGGGCTGCATTTGCCATTGGGCGTCTCTAATCTTTCCTAAGCCTTTTAGAAGAAAATATACATCTTTGGAAGAAGGGAGAATTAAATCGTGGAAGCATCCATCAACTGGATTGTGGGAGCTGAAAAGGCTAAGGATGTGTTGCATGTGAAGTGATCTTGATTGTACTGCTGCAATTTATCTTGACTCCCAAGTACAACTCATTCCATCTAGAAATGAAAGCAAAAGTAAGAAGAACAGCTTTCCGCACATTTCTCAGAACTAGGAAATTAGAGGGCGCCTCCGGTGCTGGGTAGGAAATTTCCTTTCAGACGGAGGACACAGCGCTCCCTGTGGCTGACCTGGGTATTAAAGCCCCATTGCAACAAGCACTCAGCGACCCACGGGCTCCCTTTAACGATGGCCACTGGGGCCAGGTCTCAGTACACGATGCCATTTGCGTTTTGTTGTGCCCCAAAAGTATGTCTCCCCGAGACGGAGCCCTGAGTGGGTCAGTGGCATCTCTGTGGCCAAAAGCTTGGGACCTGGTCCTCCTCACCCCGTTCCTGGCAGGGGCGGGAGGAGCACGGAGCCACGGGGCCTTTTTTTCCAATCGTCTTCAGGAAATGAGGGAAAGGCAAAAACTGGAGCTGCCGACTCAGCCACAGAAGAGGCAGGGAAGGAAAAGAGCCAAAGACACTGGCTTGGGTCTGCTCACCTGCTGTCTGAGCTGGCGCATAAAGTCCATCTCGGTGCCCTCCATTTTTTTATGCGCCACTGTTGATTCATGGGGCATCTGAGAGGGAACGGATGGAAATGAGAGTGAAGAGGGTCCCCATTCAGGCCCCCAACGGGAGCAGCCGAAGGAGCCCCTTCCCCCGAAGGAGCAGTGCGGAGCTCCTTGGGCTGCGCCTGGAGTCAGTTCGCCCAACCCCTGCACCCTGTTTCCCCCGCTTGGTTTTGCCCGCCTACCAGAGCCGCCGGTGCCCGGAAAACGTAGCTGAAAGGATAATAGAGGAAGTTCACGAAGGAGGCCGCATAGAGGTCTGCGTAACGCATCAGCTGGTTGGCAAAGAGGGTCTGACGGGAGCCACAGTGGAAAAGGCTTCCCATCTTCCCGTAACAGAGGTCCATCTCGTGGGTGACTTTCTGCAAGAGAAACGTTGCCACGCTGGCAGCCCGATTCCTACGGAGTTGGGTTTCTGGAGACCGTGATAGCCAGAGGGGGAGAGCCATTTGTCTGAATAGTAGAGGGTTTCTGCTTGTGCAGGGGGCTGGACTAACAGATAATCTGAGTTGGAAGGGACCTTATAGGTCATCTAGTCCCACCCACCCCCACCCAAGCAGGAGACCCTACCCCCTTTCTGACAAATGGCCGTCCAATCTCTTCTTGAAAGCCTCCAGAGGTGGCTAGAAGACCTCCGAAGGTCTCTCTTCCAATTCGGTTCTTCTGTGATTTCTATAACTTGGTGGCTGACATGAGCCAACGGCCCCCCTGAAAAGTCCAGCTCCCCGGTTCTTCAATTGTAGAGAGGAAATTCTCTCCAGACTCTCAGCCCTTCTCTATAACGGACACCACGGGTAGCTCCTCTCAACGGGGGCGTCTGCAGGGTGCTGCCCAGCCACTGCGGGGCGGGGGAGAGGCGGCTCCCCTGGTGCCCAGTTCCCCATCAGCCCCTCTCCCTGCAGCCAGTTGCCCCTTGAGGCTGGCCGGGATTTTGTCCTGCTTTTCTTTGGGGATTTTCTGTCGTCCTTTCTCTGGACGGCCAGGGCTCCAGGAAGGACCTGCCAGGCGGGGCTGAGACCCCAAAGAACACCCGGAGGGGGGGGCAAAAGAGAGGGACGAGACCTGGATCTGCTTCTTGATGGCGCTGATGTCTGGGCACTCACTGCTCCCACTGTCCAAGTGCCTGGAAAAGAGAAGGAAGCCTGTGACGGAGGCCCAGCCAAAGCAGGCAAACCTCCCCTGACCACCCAGGCAAAGGGCTAGTGGGTCAAAACAGGTCTTACTCACGGGTAGAGTTCAGCCAAGAGCGCATCCAGGCGCCGCAACTCGTCAAAGAGTTCTGTGAAGAGAAAAGGGCCTTTAGCTCAGGGGTCCCCCAACTTGGCCCCTTGAAGACTTGTGGACTTCAACTCCCAGAGTCCTCCAGCCAGCTATGCTGGAACTCTGGAAGTTGAAGTCCACAAGTCTTCAAGGGGCCAAGTTTGGAGACCTCTCCTTTAGCTGATGGTCCAAAGGGTCAGGAAAACCGGCTGGAGGAGCAGCTGCCCGGGACGGAGGGCACCGTGGCTTTCTCAGGTAGGCAACTGAACGGCCTCTGAAAGGAGCGCAGGCTCTAGCCAGGGAGAGAGATCACACCAGGGATGGACGGTCGGACAGGGACTGAGCCACCAGTGCCAGCAAGAGGCCCTCAGCAAGGTTGTAGGAGACCCCTGGGGCCGCCTCTAGCCCCACAGGGGGATGGAACCTCACCCAGGGGTGGGATTCTACGGACTGGTTCAGGCGAACCGGAGGTTACATTTGCACCTGCTTTGTTGAACCAGTAGTTGAACTGACTTGCTGGCCCCGCCCACCCCGCCCCTCCCCGGAGTCTCCACCTGGCCCATTTTGGATGCAGGTAAGTGCAGGGTCCGCGTGGAGGCTGGAAGTTCTGGGAGTCCAGAAACGGGCTCATTTCTGGCTTCCGGAGGGGCTCCAGAGGTCTGGGCAGGCCGTTTTTGTCCTCCCAGAAACCCAAGGGAAGCCTCCGGACTCTGGGGAAGGACACACCCACCATGGCCCCGCCCACCCAGCAATTGGGCAGCGAACCGGTGGCTGGGATCTTGGAATCCCACCCCTGAGCTCACCACTCTTCTCCGTCCACACTTGCAGCTCCTTCGCCACTTCCGGGACCACCAGGAACGTTCGCCATCCTTGCCTCTTCTTAGACTTGAGGATGTCCCCAAAGATGTGGTCCCCGATGTAAAGGATCTCCTTGCCCTTCACGCCCAGGAGGTCACATATCGTGTCCGAGGAGCCTGGAATCGGGGGGACCCGTTTCACTCTCACATATGTTAATTGTGGGCAATTGTTGCTTTTTTTAACCTATTAGCCACAATTCTATCCTGGGTTATGCGGATTGTACTGCTCATGTGGGCCACGACTCCTGGCATGTTGGGGGCAATTCACGCCAGCACCAGGAATGCCTCCGCCACCATCTTCAATCTAGGGGGAGTCCTGGACTTACAACAGTTCATTTAGTGACCCAAGTTACAATGGCACTGAACAAAGTAATTTATGGCCGTTTTTCACACTTATGACCTTTGTAGCATCCCCATGATCGCCTGATCAAAATTCAGACGCTTGGCCATGATTCAAACTCATGACGACCACAGGGTCCCCTTGGGGTCACATGATCCCCTTTTGCAACCTTCTGAAATCAATGAAGCAGCCAGATTCACTTAACAACCAGGTGAGCAACTTATCAACAGTGGTGATTCACTTAACAACTATGGCAAGAAAAGCCATAAAAATGTGGCAAAATTCACCACCGAAATGTTGGCCTCAACTGTGGTCATAAGCTGAGGACTGACTGTATTTAGTAAGAGTGGAAAGGACAGAGTCCAGTCTTAGGAGGCCGTCTCCGGCCTTTGCCCCTCGTTCCACTTCAGGGGAGGGGCTTTTCCCACTTCTGCCAGCTCAGACCCCTGTGGAGCCGTCATTCATCCCAAGGGGCCTCTCCTATTGGGCCACCTTCGGGCAAGGGGCGTGCCCCAAAGCCACGGCTGCCATGTCTGCCCACCCAACAGCAGAAGGAACGGCAACCGGTCTTCTGGCTGCCAGCTCTCACGGGGGATCAAAGGCGAAGGAGGGAGAACATCAGTGGTGAAGTGCTACCGATTCAGCCCGGTTCAATCGAACCGGTTGCAAAAAATGCTACCGGTTGGTCCAACAGGTATGACGACCAGCTGAGGGGATGAAGAAGAGAAAAGCGCAGGATTGGCCCTCCCACCGGCCCCTGCGCCTTTCCCCTTCTTGATCCCCTCAGCTGATGGGTGTGGTGGAGGCCTCAGCTGGTCTTTGGGAAGCTGGGCGCACGCGCGAAATGCGCAATCACCACCACGGGTTGAACATCTACTTTGCTGCCAGTCCTCCACACCCACAGAGACTGGAGAATTGGGGGGGGGGGGGGTTACCCCATCTTGCCATGGGAATGGAAAAGAGATGCCTGCTGTCCAATTCCAGAGAATAATGGCTCCCCGGAGTTGGAGAATCGGAGAGCGGAAGGCTCCGGGTCTCTCCTGCTGCCAGAAAGTGGGTGTGTGCCACCCCCGACCGGTTTCTGCCCACCTGTCCGTTTTGTCACGAAGGCTGGAAGGGCATTCAGCACTTTCTAAACCTGGCATAGTTCTCAGCTATCAGCATTTGACTCTGCTGGGCAGGGGAGGCCTTAGCTATTCTCCCGTCCACCTGCCGTGAGGAGCACAAGGTGCTCCTTCCCGAGGGGTGTAGAGGGGCCGGCTTCTATCGGAAAGGCAGCAGGCGCAGAGGGATGGTGCCCAGGCAACTTCACCTCCAGAGTAGACCGCGCAGTGCTGGTGTGCTCCCGTGTAGGTCCCAATCCGCAGCTTCCCCGTGTCCTGCACACAAAGACAGGCTTTTACTTCAAGGAATGTAACTCACGTACCACCAGATACCGCCGCGCCCAGCCCCCCCCCCCTCCAGCCCCCAGAGGTCTATGGACCCTCCCCCAGCAGAGAACGCCTCCCCTCCAGCGCCTTCTAGTGATCATCCTTGCTCCTCTGTTTCCTTTTGAAGAGGTTCCCATGTTCCCCTCAGCCACCTGACATCTGGAGCCTGTTTCTTTGTGTGTTCTTCCTTCCATAGAAAGCAGTTCTCGTCGTGGGGGGACAAGGAAAGGAAGAGCAAAATGACGATCCTTGCAAGGATCCGCTTTACTCCAAGGTAACCTCCATGCGGCCTTCTTGAAGGAGCAAAGCCAAGTTGGGTTCTGGGGGAGAGTCAGTCGGTCTGTCTATCCATCCATCTATATCTATTATCTATCTATTTTCCATCTATATCTATCTATCTATCTATCTATCTATCTATCTATCCATCCATCCATCCATCCATCCATCTGTATCTATTATCTATATCCATCTATCCATCTATTATCCATCTATCTATATCTATCATCTATCACCCATCTACCTCTCTCTCCTATCTATATCTATCTATCTTATCTTATCTATCTATCATCTATCTATCTATCTATCTATCTATCTATCTATCTATCTATCTATATTATCCATCTATCTATCTATATCTATCTATATCTATATATCCATCTATCTATTATCCATCTATCTATATCTATCATCTACCATCCATCTACCTATCTCTCTATCTATCTATCTATCTATCTATCTCTATCTATCTATCTATCTATCTATCTATCTATCTATCTATCTATCTATCTATCTATCTATCTATCTATCTATCTATCTATCTATCTATCTATCTATCTATCTATCATCTATCTATCTATCTATCTATCTATCTATCTATCTATCTATCTATCTATTATCTATCTATCTATCTATCTATCTATCTATCTATCTATCTATCTATCTATCTATCTATCTATCTATCTATCTATCTATCTATCTATCCATATATATCTATTATCCATCTATCCATCTATCTATTATCCATCTATATCATCTACCATCCATCTACCTCTCCTATCTATATCTATCTATATCTCTATCTATCTATCATCTATCTATCTATCTATCTATCTATCTATCTATCTATCTATCTATCTCTATCTATCTATCTATCTATCTATCTATCTATCTATCTATCTATCTATCTATCTATCTATCTATCTACCTATCCATATATATCTATTATCCATCTATCCATCTATCATCCATCTATATCTACCTGTCTATCTATCCATCCATCCATATATATCTATTATCTATATCTATCATCTACGATCCATCTACCTCTGTCCTATCTATATCTATCTATATCTCTATATCTCTATCTATCTATCTATCTATCTATCTATCTATCTATCTATCTATCTATCTCTATCTATCTGTATCTATCTATCTATCTATCCATATATATCTATTATCCATCTATCCATCTATCTATTATCCATCTATATCTACCTGTCTATCTATCTATCTATCTATCTATCTATCTATCTATCTATCTATCTATCTATCTATCTATCTATCTATCTATCTATCCATCCATCCATCCATCCATCCATCCATCCATCCATATATATCTATTATCTATCCATCTATCTATTATCCTTCTATATCTATCTATCATCTACCATCCATCTACCTCTCTCTCCTATCTATATCTGTCTATATCTATCTTTCCATCTATCTATCTATCTATCCATCCATCCATCCATCCATCCATCTCAGACCAATAAAATATTTCATCCCATACTTGGGAAGACCAGGATGGCAATGAACCTTCCCAGTTTTCATGGAGTTCATCCTAGATCCTGCCCCCCGTGTTCTCCGCCGCCCTCCCTGCTTTCGGCCCTGGAGGCACGTACGGTGTTGACTTGCCGCAGCACAGTTCCCTCCGCAAAAAAGAGGGGCTTGCGAGTGTCCACAACGATCAGGTCGAAGTAAGAGCGCCACGGTCGACGCTGGGATTTGTCCTGCGGTTGGAAAGGGAACAAGTTAGGCTACTCGGCAATCTGGAAAGTCCTGAAGGTTTCGTACTAGTCACAACAAGCTCACGACGACTGCATGCGTGTCTCTCCCCCTCCCTCCCTCCCTCTCCTCCTCCATTACAGAGCCTGTAGTAAGCGCTACCTTACCTTGGAAGTCCCAGGAGGCCACTGGGCTTCCTTGTTTTTTCTTTGAAGACGTTTCGCTTCTCATCCAGGAAGCTTCTTCGGCTCTGACTGGATGGTGGGGAAGGGAAGGATTATGAATGGATTTCCAGAAAAAATGGCAGACTACAGGGACCAGGAGCACCACTCAGGTGACCCTGAGGACACGCAGATAAACCTCCTCAACCACCCTCAGATGACCAGCAGTTTGCAAGGAGCGTCAATCCTTCCATTCCCCACCATCCTGTCAGAGCTGAAGAGGCTTCTTGGATGAGGAGAAGCGAAATGTCTTCAAAAGAAAAACCAGAAAGTCCAGTGGCCTCTTGAAAAAAAAAAAAAAAAAAAGGCACCTCTGGGACAACCAGGGCCTGGACGGATTACACTGGAAGCTCTCTGGCAATTGACATCCCCGAAGCCCATGGCCGCTCCTTCCCAGGGAGCCAAACCCAGGAGGCGTGAAAGGAAAGGCGGCCCCAACCTTCCCAGCCCAGTTACCCTTGCTCTGCATGCTGCTGCTAACGGCCACCTGGGCCTGAAACTTACCGTGTTTCCTTCCCCGAAGTCCAGTAAGTAGGTCATGATGGCCTGGGGAGAGAGATCATAAGCCCGGGGCTACTCTCGGCTGCAGGGAAAATCCCCCGGGTGGCGCAGAAGACAAGGAGGCCAAAGCCACCAGGGTCTCTTCCACGCGCCTCCCACTGGCCGCTGACCTCCTGTCTCCCACCAACCCATCTGTGTCCACAAGCAGCCGCAAGGCCGGAGCCCGCCCAATGGTCAGTCTGGCCCTCCCACCACACCTTCCGCACGGAGGGAAGCGGGTCCTGCCTCAGCTACTCTTGGGAGGCCCGACTTACATCTGTGTAGTTGTAGTCACTGTTGGTGGCGAGAAACATCTTCCCGGCGTCCTTCATGCGACTCAGCAGGAGAGGAATACGGGGCTGTAGGGAGGGAGACGGAAAGGAGGAGACGCAGATTACAGCCTGGCTGCCCCTGCAGGAGCCGCCTGGGTGGCCTCAAGAGGACCCCGATCAAGGTGGGATTTCAGGGGCCCGAAAACGGGCATTTCCCGCAACCGCTTTCCCTCCAGGCGGACTGGCGCTCACATCTTTCACCACATATTTCTCCAGGTTCTGCAGCATCTTCTCCTTGAGGCAGCCCTAGGAGAACAGAGGAGGAGGCGGCCACGTGAGTCCAGGGCCACGACCCAGGCCCACCCGGCAGTCGTGGGTCTCTTGCGTGGCGGTTTGGCTATGGCAGCTCCTGACACCGGTTCTGGCAGGCAGCCCATGGCAGCTCAAAAGTGGCCCAGCGGACCAAGGTGGACCCAAAGTTCTAGCTCTTCCCTCGTATCCAAGAAGTGTCTTAAGTTACCAATAGTGAATATGATTTTATCAACAGACTGGCTCGATCCCCGTGCTTCGCTACAAAACTATGTGATCGGGCAAGTTTTGGGGGAGGGAAATAAGGGGAGGGGGAATTTCTGCCTCTGCCTACCAGCATCCATCGGTATTCATCTGGCTAGCGTCCTGTCAGTGTGAGAGAGAGTGGAGGGCTGTTTGGAAACTGAAATAGCATTTGCTATGTGTGCAAGGAGACATTAAGGAGCCTGGGCGTGGCTTAGCTCAACTGTTCTGTACTAAAGCTGCTTGGTGCTGCTCTGAAACTGAAACTGAAACTCCTCTGCTTGTGTTTTGCATTTGGAAGAGATTTCTTTTTTCCAGGTGGGGAGAGGGAGTACAACTCCTTAGCATCAGAGTGTGTTAATAATAATAATAATAATACTAAAATCCTTTCTTAGTGAGCCCCTAGAAGCCAAGAGGAACCTACGTGCCAAATTCCAAGTTTGTAGGCTTTACGGATCTGGAGGTTTTGTGATGATGCCTAAGTGGTATATTTAGCTTTTATGTATATAGATTTTGAAGTTATTTTTAAGCCACCTTGGAGCTGCAAATATAAGAGGTGACGAGGTGGTGAGTTTTGGTTTTGCTTTGAGTGGCTTTGAGTCTCTCTTGACTCCGGGAACTGTCTGTGCCTTTTTCGGCCTCGTTCTTTAAAGGGGTTTTGCGTTGCCTGCTTTTCCTTCCTAGTGAGAGCGACTGGCTCCACAACAGCCAGTCGGCATCATGCCCACGGCAGGACTTGAACTCAGGTTTCCCCTCTCCTGATCCAACATCTCCCCCACTAGACCCACCTGGCTCTTAAGTGTGACTCCCTGAAATAAATAATGCATGGGGATATCCATCCGAAGCGCACGGCTGCATCCCTGCCCCTGCCTAGCCACCTCCTCCTCCTCCTCCTCCTCCTCCTCCTCCTCCCCTCCTCCTCCTCCTCCTCCTCCCTCCTCCTCCTCCTCCTCCTCTCCCTCCTGCTTACTGAAAGGTGAACGTGATCCATGGCCTCTCGGACATCCTGGAACATGCTGCGGAAGGACATGAAGAGGTTGCCCTGCCTGTAGCCAGTCTCGCAGCTGGGAGGGGGAGAAGGACAAGGGCAGATCAGGCACAGTCCTACCCAGCAGGGAGAGAGAGAGCAGCAGGGGCAAAAGCAACCTTGCAAACTGGCACAGAGTTCCCGGCCTCTGCCCCCTGGCACACGCCGAGGTTCCCAGAAGGCCCTGAGGCCCCCGGGCAGCACCCCCCCCACCCGGATGAGGCCAAGCCAACCCCCCCAAGGCCTTGAGCCACCCGGCTTACTTCGCGTATCGGGAGAAACTGGTGAAGAAGTCCACGAGGCAGGCCAAGAGGTAGGTTTCTGTGGGGAGGGAGCAGAGGGCGAGTGAAGGCCCCCCCCTCTGGGCCAAGGGGGAGCCCCCATTTCAGGGCCTGGGGCTGCCTGGAGAATTCACTCAGCCCGGGCGGCTCAACGTGAACCAGAGGAGGTCAAATTTTGCCCGCAAAGGTGCCGTGCTTGGGAAATCATTTGTTGAGTACAAAGATTGCGCTTGCCAAACATCGTCAAAGGGATCTATTTCCTCTTGGCAGCCTCATCTGGATGGGCGCCACATGGCCAGGCCTCCTTTGGGACAGGCAGCACCCTGGCTCTCCTTCCCTCTTCCCAGACCTCCCTTTGCAAATACCTGTCAAATTAAACAAAGTGTTCAGAATATGAAAACGCTTCGTGTCGTCGCGCTGGATGAATTTGTTTGGGTAGCAATTCCAGATTTCACTCCTAAAAATGGAAAAAGAGAACAAGTCATCGGTGAGATGGGAACGAAGTTGTAGTGAAGGCACATATTCCTAAGACGGAGCTGAACAGAACAGAGTTTGAAGGGACCTTGGAGGTCTTCTAGTCCAACCCCCTGCTCAGGCAGGAGAAACTATACTATCTCAGGGAAGTGACTGTCCAGACTCTTCTTCCAAATCTCCCAGGATGGAGCGCCCACCATTTCTGGAGTTAAGGCGTTCCGCTGGTCAATTGTTCTGCCAGGAAATTTAATGCTTATTGTTATACAGACATGTTTGTTTCCTTTTTTAATTTTGAAGATATCTTGAAGCCTTCAAAGCAAGGGGTTGTCTCCAGAGGTGCGATTCAGCCGGTTCTGACCAATCCTGCAGAACCGGTAGCGGAAATTTTGAGTAGTTTGGAGAACCGGCCAATCCCGCCTCTTCTCGGCCTCCCATCGAGTCCCAGCTGATCGGCTGGGTCTCCTTTGGTTGCCCTGCAGAGGAGAACGGAGCTGGAAAGCAGGTTAATGGGGTGGGGTGGGAATGGGATTTTGCAGTATATCCTTTCCCTGCCATGCCCACCAAGCCACGCCCACAAACCCAAGCCCCACCCACCAAGCCACGCCCACAGAACTGGTAGTAAAACGATTTGAATCCCAGCACCGGCTTTCCCTAACACTAGAATTCTGTTAATGGGGAAAACAGCACGGGGAGAAAGAGAGGGAGAGGGAGGGAAAGGGAGGGAGGGAGGGAGGGAGGGGCGGGCAGGAGGCTCTTCCATTCTTTCATTTTCACTGCCGCACACTCTCCGTGCTTGACCTCTGACAAGGAAGCCGTGGTGGTTAACCAGGTTGTGAATGCTTAGCTCCTAAACCCGACTGAAGAAAAGGAGCTCTTGTGAGGGGGGGGGGGGGGAGGCCCCCGTTCTGAACCCCAAAGCGTCCTTCAGCATCTGCAGGGGGCCAACAGGTCACCGGAGCTCCTGCAGAAATCCAACCGGGCCCCTCCGAAAAAAGATCCATTCGCTCTCCTCCAAGGAGAGGAAGGGGGCCAAAATGCCGAACCCCGCAGCGATGAAGGGGGGAGGGGAACCCCTACCCCTTGAGGAAGTGGAAGCCGTGCGCGCAGGCCAGGAGGTTGCCGTGGGAGTCCACCTTCAGCAGGTTCCCATGCCGGGCGTCAAAGATCAGCCCCCTGAAGAATGGAAAGACCAGACCGCTGAGTTGGCCCCCTCCCACAATTCACCCCCAGCCTCCAAGTCCCCCACAGCACCTGGGCTCGGGAGGGAGAAACAGCCGGGAGTTTTGTTACCTGGTGGGGAAGGCGGGGTCGTACTTATAGGCCAGGATTTCGGGAGGGTACCCGATGGAGACCAGGCGCTCCAGCAGCAGCCGAAAGGTCAGCTCCTCGTAGTCTGGAGACGTGTACACTGCAGAAGAAGAAGAGCAGAGCCCCCTTTCCCATTCCTGGCTCGTCTTTTGGCCACAGAGGAAATGTGGACAAGGTCGAAAGACCCAACAGCCTCGAAGGGAGCTTGGTGCTCGCTTGCTCGCTTGCTTTGGTCATCCCACAAATTAAACGGTGGGGTTCAAAAGAGCACAAACATCGGCATCTCTTTGCAAAATGGACAGAAGACCACAAGGCACCTGGCAAAGCTCAGCTGGAATGACGTAAAAGCTGCCCAAAGTCCCGGCAGTTTCCTGAATCAAAAACTCCCTTTTAACCATCGATGGGCCGAGCCTCCTTAGCCTGACTTCCCACTCCTCTAGCTAGGACCTTGCATCCATCCTGACGGGTTTCCTGGACGGATTTTTGTACCACGTATGGTAAATACGTTGTTATTCTCACTAAAAGTAATTTTAAAAGGATGCCATCGTTATCAACTTTAGGCTAAGGCAGCCATGACTGACCAAGAGAGAGGAGACAGGTGATTCTGGATGGAGGGGGAGGAGGAGGGACCCCTTGCTGGAAGGGGGCAGGCAATATTTCAGCCTGTTAGAGGTCCTCCCGGTCACTTATTTTGTGAATGAGTAACTCCCTCAACTTCCCCAGAGTTTGAGGGCCACAATTAAAGTCTGCCATGTGCCTGCTAGCTCCCAGAGACCGGGTGGGGGGTGTTAGCTTCTCTCCTCACCCCAGAAACACACCGGCCCCCGATGAGTCGAGTCAGAAGGAGACAGGCATGCAATTTCATTAAGGGACTAAGACGTTCTGGCCACAAGCGTCTGTGGGGCAACTTCTTGGCAGAAAAGCGCCCCAAATACATGAAAAGCTGCAGCTCTGCTTACCACCCAATCCTTCCGCGACCCCTTGCCCTCCAGAGGGTGTGGCATTGGTGGCCCCTCTCACCTGCAAGGGTGTAGTCCATATCAAAACCGAAGCATTTGATCTTCTCCAGCGCCAAACTCCGGTTCACAAAGATCCTGGGAAGGAGACGGGATAGGAAGGGGATGAGGCGCCCACGGGCTGGGCTGGCTATAACCAAAGCCTCACAACTCTTGAGGAGGACCAGCTATATCGGCCTGAGAAGACTTGGCTTGGAAAAATCAAGGCCACCTAGAAAGAGGTCCAGCAGAACCTTTCAAATGAAATGGGCAACACAAATATTCCCCCGAGGACACTCAGAAATGGTTGAATGCCAACCTCCCTCCTGCCAGACCCGAGATTTCATCTATATTTGCCCAAACCCCTTAACCTTCCTCTGGGTCTCCTTTTTTTTTAAGAGGAACAATGTAATTCTCCTGCATGTTCCAGAAATCCCTCTTCAAGGAGAGTGAGTGAGTGAGTGAGAGAGAGAGAGAGAGAGAGAGAGAGAGTGAGTGAGTGAGTGAGTGAGAGAGAGAGAGAGAGATTCATATTCTCCAATGGGACACATCCATAGCCAAAAGTCATCAATCATGCTCTCCAGTTAGAATTTTGCAGGGCAGACACTTCAGTCGCCTAGTTATTATCTTTGAAAACATTTATGGAATGCACTTTCAATTTCCAAGCTGCCGCACTGCTCTTTCCAACGCCTTTCCCCCCCTCCCTTTCTGTTGGCAACTCTAACACGACCATAGGAATATTTTATGAGTTGACACAGCCTAGAAGACAACTCAAACCGACTCCCAAGAGAGCCTCAGAACTACCCAAGCCACTAGTAGGAAGTTCTTTGGTAGCTACCAGAGATTGGTGTGGAAGCTTCCAGAAGTGGGCGTCATGCTTTTCCTTGCGCAACCCCACCGGCTGCTTTTTCTCTCAAGCCTGCGCGTTTACTTCCGAGGGCCCTTGTGCCACTCTTGGTGTGGTTGTACCAGGGCTTCAGGTCGCCAGCTAGAGAGCTCTGCCAACTGCACCGCCCTGGCAAGAAGGCAGACTCTGACTTGAAGGAACGGGGTGCTTGCCATGGCATGGCCTCAGCAACCCCTAATCTTGCTCCGGATTCCTGGGCAGCCAATCATTCGTCATTACCGCCCTGTAAGAACATTTCCTGGTCTGGAGCCATTCTCTAGCGCAGGTCTCCAACCTTGGCCACTCAGAGTTCTCAGCCAGCAAAGCTGGCTGAGACTCGGAACTCCCAGAGTTCCTCAGCCAGCAAAGCTGGCTGAGGAACTCTGGGAGTTGAAGTCCGCAAGTCTTAAAGTGGCCAAGGTTGGCTGAGGAACTCTGGGAGTTGAAGTCCAAGTCTTAAAGTGGCCAAGGTTGGCTGAGGAACTCTGGGAGTTGAAGTCCGCAAGTCTTAAAGTGGCCAAGGTTGGCTGAGGAACTCTGGGAGTTGAAGTCCGCAAGTCTTAAAGTGGCCAAGGTTGGCTGAGGAACTCTGGGAGTTGAAGTCCGCAAGTCTTAAAGTGGCCAAGGTTGGCTGAGGAACTCTGGGAGTTGAAGTCCGCAAGTCTTAAAGTGGCCAAGGTTGGAGACCCCTACTTCTAGCCTGCCAGGGGTCACTTTGGACTCCATCTGCTCGCTGATCCTGTTCAACCGCCAGGGCCTGTCTGAAGAGAGATTTCCTCATGGAGAAGTTCCAACTGCTCGGAGGACCTTTCCCGGCCGCCATTGGGACAGCCACCGCTTCCTCCTCTGCTGGTGGATCCTCCTGACCTCTTCCCAGCCAAGTCTGTTCACCTGCCAGAGAGACCTGGGCAGGTCCTTGACTTCAGCTTGTGCGTCACAAGGATTTCATCACGCTCTGCAATCCCTTCGGGACAGGACGTCGCTTCGTGCGATGTGTCAATAGTTGCAAACTGCCTGCCAGCCTTTCCTTTGCTCACCCGGGTTGCTACTATTACCCCACCCGCTTCCTCTATTGGAGTGTAGTAGCCTTCCCTCCGTGGGTCAAGGTCTGATCTGCAAAGAAAACAATGCCACAAAGGGGTGTGTGTGTGTGTGTGCGTGCGATTCTTGGTTATTATATTTGAATGACTAAAATCAACCGGGTGGTTGTTTAAAAATTTATATAATGGCACCACTTCTGAATGAATTGAAAATGGAACTTAAAAAGTACAAAGAAGATGCACAAGAAGGGAAGGGTTCTTTTGGCTTCGTTTTTCAATTCTTAGAAATGGAGATTTGGAACTATGAGAAACAACAAGAAACGACTGCAAAACAAGAAGACTGGGACAAAGAAGAAGCCATCTTTAATGAACAAGCAATTTTATGTGGGGAAGAAAAAGGAAAGGGGGGAAAGAGAATGGAGAATTTAAGACTTAAAAAAACAACCAAAGAAAAGAAAAAATAATTCGAAAAATAAGTATAATACTGGAAAGCAACAGAAAAGGGGAATACAGAAGAGAGAAATAGAGGTAGAGAGACAAGGAGGTAAAAAGGGGAGAGAGAAGAAGAAAGGGAAGAAGGAAAGGAAAAGAAGTTACAAAGGACCGGAGCAAGATATAGAGAAACAGGACCTATTTAGAGATAATGGGTGAAAATCTAACCGAAAAAGGGATTCTGTAAAGGTACCTAAGATATACAATGCCGATATACAATGTTATATTAGTAATAGAAATAACTTTAGAAAATTGGAAACAACGTATGATTAAAATGAGGGATAAAATAGTTAGTGTAATTTAGTGAAATGTTTGTGAATAAAATAAGTGAAATAAAATAAATGAGAAAATTGAATTAGGAAGGAACGGGAACATTTTAATTAGTTAATGTTTTATAAAATATAAGTGAAGGGGGGAGAATTAACTATGGAAAGCTTATAATTGTTCCCATAGAAGTATGATATTTAATTGAAAAGTAATGTTAAAGATGTTAAGACTTTAATGAATATTAATGATAGAATTGAATTGGAATGGAATGTTGTTTTAATTATATACATTTATAATTTTTTTTTAAGAATACAGTGTGTATTTTAAGAATGTACCAAGCAGAATCCGAATGGAAGTTATGTATTATATTGAATGTTACAACTTTAGGGAAAAGATATAAAGGCGTCATACTCCAATCAGTAACTACAGGAGAAATTTTGTTTAATGAGAAAAAATAATAGATAATTGAAACAGGACAGACAAAAAATATAAATACAATGATTTGAATTGAGATAATTAAAATAAAATTGAGAAAATTAAAAGAGGGGAGAAGCTATGCAGAAAATGTAAAATAGCAATAAGATATGGAATAGAATATAAAAATGAGCATGAACCTGAGTTTGTGTCTGTACGAAGAAATGTAACCCGGGATTACGCTACTTTCAAAAAAGATGTTGTATTTGTATTTTTTTCTCGTTGTGAAAACTCAAATAATAATAAAAAAAGATATATGTACCCAGTCGACACACTGTTTAAATGAAAGAGGTTTTTTTTGTAAATACAAAATAAAAAAAAAAATTAAATTAAAAAAAGAGAGCCAAGATATAAGAATGGAGTTTAGAAACAGACCTTATTCCCATGTTTATGTACAGAAGGTAGAACAACAGAGGCGGGAGGGTCCTTGGAGGTCTTCTAGTCCAGCCCCCTACCCCATCGTCTGAGCTCTTCTGAGGCAGCTCCAGGGACCCTACCCCCATAAGGGACCCACCACCTTATTTATTGCTGAGCAAGGAAAGGCCTCGTGGGGCCCCATCGCCCCTCAGGCTTGCCCCCGGGTGACGTCCATGTTCAGGGGGGCCAATGGATAAGCGGCCACGGAGGCTCCGGGGGTCTCTGCCTCCAGGCGCGGGTGAGGCCTCGCCTTCTCCGCAGCGCGGCCCTTTTTCCTCGGGAGGCCTGGGACGCCCAACCGGCGCCCCGTCGGGCCTGGGGTCGCAGCTGGCGGGGGCGCCGGAGGAAAGGCGCCCACCAGCCGCTTTTCCAGCCAGCCCCCCACCCCTCCCGGGGCCTGGCGCCGCGGGCTTCGGAAGCGAAGGCGGCCGAGGCTGCATGGGAAGCCGCCCGACGCCCCTCGCCCTCCCCGTCTAAGGCCGCGTCCTCCTCCCTCCCTCCCTCCCTCCTCCGGCCCAGGGACCCCCGCGGGACCCCGGCTCTCCCGGGCTTCTGAGGCGGAGCCGCTTCGGCTCGACGCCGGCTACGGAGGGAGCGAGGGCGGCCTCCCCCTCCTCCGCCCCGACGGAGCGTCCGGCGCCCTTACCGGCGGTGGTAGTCCCGCTTGACGGCCCCGCGGGGCTCGGGGGCGGCGGCGGCCACGGGGACCTCGAGGGGGACGCTGCCCATCTCGGCGGCGGCCAGGAGGAGAAGGCCGGGCTGCGGCTGCTCGCTGCGTCCCCCGGCCCGGGGAGAGGTTCCCGGCCCTGCCCAGCCCCGCCGCCCCTCCCCGGCCCGCCCGGCCGCCCAGGCTTCCCGCCAGTCGCCGCCCCGACGCCCCGGCCGAGCTCCGGGCGGCGCTCCAGCCGCGCCTCGACGGCGGCTCCTCCGGGGTTGCCGGCCGAAGTCGAGGGAGGCAGTCAACCTCCTTAGGGAGGTTAGGGAACCGTCACTAAGCGACCAGTTGTAAGTGGAGAACCACCTGTGCTTGTAGTACTCCCCTGTTTTATTGGTAGCATGATGGTTACCATTATTCTCTTGCTTTGCCCGGACCCTGAGCTGCTTCTGCACAGGAGACCTAATTAATTCCTTGTGAGTCTAATCTCACTTCGCCAAATAAATCGATTTAAATAGAAGAGCATCTATTGCATCTATTCTGGACATGAGAGAAAATCATTTAAAGATGCTTTATCATCTTGATCTGCTATCAGAAATCATAAACAAAAATTTTTTTTAAGCAGTTTAAATTTGTATAAAGACAAAATACATTCAAAAACTTCAATTTGTAGCTTCAATTTAAACTTTGCTATTCTTGTGGCGTAAATGTTGCCTATATTACCAGTTTGTTACTTGGAAGTTTCTCCTTCCTGGCTTTAAACCAAGGGTTGGAGGGTTGCACTGCTGGCAAAGACCGCTTCCAATGGAACAAGCTCTCTTCCACCTGCAGAGGGATCCCTCGGCACACGGTTTTTCTCCTTGGCTATCTTGCCGGTGTCAGGTGGCATCAGAATGATCATGCTGGGGTGTGAAGGATGGAGAGGTTTTGCCCCGGGGGGGCTGTTCAAAGGTGCCAAAAAGCAGCAACTCTGAAGTGGTGTAGGGCTTCCTGCCCAGGCAGGGGGTTGGACTAGAAGACCTCCAAGGTCCCTTCCAATTCTGTTATTCTATTCTATCCAGCAACTGCACAAAAGCCAAGTTCCTTCACACCCTACAGGAATAGCATTTTGCAGAAATTCGTATTGATTTGCATCGTAATATTTAGAATGTATAAATATTCAAAACTATTTTAAATATAGAACATCTTCTATCTTAAATATATTCTATATGCTATATAAGGGACGCGGTGGCTCAGTGGCTAAGACGCTGAGCTTGCCAGTCAGGAAGTTTTCAAGAAGAGATTGGACTGCCATTTGTCAGAAATGGTGTAGGGTCTCCCACCTGGACGGGGGGTTGGACTAGATGACCAAAAGGTCCCTTCCAACTCTGATTATCTGTTATCTGTTAGAAAGGTTGGCAGTCTGGGGGTTTGAATCCTTAGCGCCACGTCATGGAGTGAGTTCCTGTTCCTTGTCCCAGCAGCTTCTGCCAACTGAGCAGTTCAAACGTACGTAAAAAAATGCAGGTAGAAAAATAGGGACCACAAAGGCATTTAGTCCTGCCGGCCACATAACCACGGAGACGTCTTCGGACAGCGGGGGCTCTTCTTTGGCTTTGCGACGGAGGTGAACACTGCCCCCCTGGAGCCGGAAACGACTACAAGGAGAGGAACCTGTACCTTTATATGATGTATATATGGTGTATTTAAAATACATGAAAACAGTGAAAGTAAACTTTCAGTTAACTACATTTTCCCCCTAGTCAGGGATCCGTTCAGGTCCCTTCCTTTCCGAGTAAGTCTTGGCAGCCAAACCGTGTTCTTTGATGGGCTGCTTTCCTTTCCACTGTGAACTCTTCCAAACCTATTGGCTAATCAGTATTCCTAGCCCAAAAGCACGAGAGGGGGCAGCAGATGGGCAGAACCTGGGCACGAGGGGAGGAGGGAACGTCCCGTTTGGGGAATAGATGGAAAAGAACATCCCATTCCAGGTCAGAGGCGCGAGACCAATTGATCCTTTTAGATCCGACGTTTAAGCATCAAGAGGTTTGTCCACCGCTCCTGATTCCTTGGCATCGCCCCTGGCAGAGTTGCTGGCTCGCCAGCATTTCTCACTTGCCAAAGCTGGGCGCACCTTAACAGCCAATTCAGGAGTCGCAGCAGAGGGTCATCCTGAACTGCTGGCAAACTGGAAACTTCTTTCCTAACCCAAGATGATGGAGACGATGTTGAAATCCTGGGGGGTTTTTTTCTGCAATCTATCAGGACTTATGGTATCTTTTGCAGAAACAGAGAAAAGCTGTTCAATAGTTTGTCCCTGCTAAGGATTTCCAAAAAAACAGAAGGTCAGAATGATTTATTCCGTCTGCAATATTTGCTTTTCAGATTTACAGCATAGTTATGTCCCTTCCCCTCTTGTCTTCGTCAACCCCCAATACACACACACACACACACACACACCCCACAGCTTTGCCTCGGGCACAGCCAACACAATATTCAGCACTATTTGTCTTTCTCCAGCATTCCTTCCCTCCATGCTGTTACTGCAATTGGCAGACTCTGACATCCAAATCACGTCAGGGTTTTTTTGTCTAAATTAGACAACTACCACTTCGGACTAATTATGCTGACCCTCCAATCAGAAATATCAAAATGTTTAATCATCAGGGTTTCTGGAAAAAGGGAGTTTCATTTTTTTTCCTGCAATCTATCAGGATTTATATCCCTTTGATATTTCAATTATTTCTTAATTTACATTTAAACTTTTGCTTCCTTTTTGGGAAAAGATTTAAAAAAAAAACAACTTTTTGTGAACTTCCATTGTTCTCATTGCTGCGAATAACTGACAGCTCTGTATCGGTGTGCCCAGGTTTTGTGACCTGCCCAAACCATGGATCTGAGCACAGGTCAAGGCTTAAGCACCATTGCGATAAGAAGAGTAAAATGTCCTTATTTAGATAGTCAGCAATTCTGGGTTTAAAATGACCTACTGTGAAGAATATTCCAAGCATAAAATTGCTTTGATGATGTCCTGATGTCTTATCTCACTACCTTGGAAAAGTATTTTGTTTCTGTGACTTCAGGAAAATAAAAACCAGGGTCTTTGTGATTGTTAACCTGGACAGTTTTTTTTGGGGGGGGGGGGCGAAAGAGAAGCACTGGAGCCAACCGTTTGGGACAATTTTCCTCCAGTCTCCAATCTCGCCTTTCTCAATAAAATGGTATTGCAGCTTCAGAGAGCCCTGAACGAAAGCCATAGACCAGTGGCCTTTCCAGCCTTTGTGGACTGGTGGTGGTGGTGATAGTGGGAGCGGGGAAATGGTTCCAGGCAAGCAGCAGGCAAGGGGCACGTGCACAGTTCCATTTGCACCAGCAGCGGGCACTCACACACGCATGTGAAGCTCCATTGGTGCAAGTGAAGCAGCAGCAGCAGCAAAGGTTCCTGTCCCAGAACTTCAGAGTAGGAAAGCTACTACAGGTAGACCTGGACTTACGACCGTAATTCAGCCCCAACTTTTCTGTCGCTAAGCAAGACAATTGTGAGGTTTGCCTGGCTGGCATACCTGTCAAATCAGCCACACGGTTTTTAAGGGGATCAGGCTCTCCTATCGACTTTGCTCATCGGGTCATAAAAGTTGACCCCACTGCAACCGCCGTAAATGCATGCTGGTTGCCAGGCCCCCCCCTTTCGATGGCATAACCGTGGAGATGCTGCAACAGTCGGGCTGGGTGTGAGAAATGGTCGTAAGTCACTTTTAATCAGTGCCATTAACTTCGGTCACTGAACGGAAGGACTCTTTGTACCTGAACCTCCCCGACCTTAAACCCTACAGAAATGCTGTGGAACAAACTGAAGTGGGCAACTCGGGCACGGAAGCTCCCAACGTTCAAGCTGAATAGAGCGGAATGGGCTAAAATCCCTACAAGCCAACATGCAGGACTGGCTTAAGTTGTTGGAAATGATTGATGGCACTGATTGCTGGGGGGGCACACCAGTTACTGAGAGCAAAGGTTGACGTACTTTTGCCACCTGCAAATTATACCCTTGGATCCTTTTCCCCAATGAGCAAATGAACAAGCATGATGATTTTTACTTGTTTAATGGGGTTCCCCTTATGGAGTCTCTTAAGAGCTTGCGTGTGGAGAGCGTATCGCATTACAGGTCATATTTATGCGGAAGCACTGGAAATGCAAAGCACCGCAGTATGTCATTAGAACTTCGACTTATGTACGACTCCAAAGTGCTTTACAGCCTTCTCTAACTACTTTAGAGTCAGCATAGTGCACCCAACAATCTGGGTTTTCGTTTTACTGACCTGGGAAGGATGAAGGACAAGAGTGTCAAACTTCAGTGAGAAGCTGAAGCCACATCATGTACTCTGTTAGAATGAACAGCCCCTGAATTCCAAGGACAAATGAAAAACCATGTTCTCCCATTAAGGTCTCATTGTATTTCACCCCTAATTTTGACTTCTGCTGGGCTAGATTTTTATTTTTTTAAATCCCACCTTCTAGGTGGCAAACATCTCCAACTCCCTTTCCTCCTCTAAGTTTTACCCAATTTTTTTCTGTTCACCGACCCTGTAATGGCGAGTTGGGCTTTGAGGATGTGACCGGCTCAAGCATTTGCTAAGGAGCAAATCTGGAATTCATACATTGTGTAACATTTTACACCAGTGGTCCCCAACCTTTCCAGCTTTGTGGACCGGTGGGGGTGGCTAGGAGAGGAGACGGTTGTATGTGAGCAGCAGGCGTGTGCTGCTCCATTTGCACAAGTGACAGGCATTTGTGCCTGCAAAGCTCCATCTGTGTGAGTAGCAGCACATGCCCGATGTTTGCGCAGCCCAGTTTTGAGTGGGCTGCAGCCCGGGGGTGGGTGGGTGTTGGGGACCCCTGATTTACACAGAACTATACAAAGGCAGAAGCATCCCCCCAAACCAGATCAGCCAGCAACGGCTCTCTCGTTGTGCTTGCATCTTTAATCACAGCCAAAATATTCCTTATGTTTGAAGACATTGGCCAGGCTTTGACAAAAATATGCAGTTGTGGCTTAAGAGAAATGGGAGGCCGAAATTTGGTTTCAGCTTCTTCAGTTTAAAATTTTTTTCTCCCACAATCAAATCCATCCTGGCAATTCCATCTGAATTCAGTATTATAATTCTTAAAGAATTAGGCAACTAGGCTGCAGGTTAAATGAAAATTCCAATGGCTTTTAACAGGCAAACATATTTAATTCCATTCTTAGAACTATACAAGATATATAAGACAGAACTTTTCAAACACAGTTCCTGCAAAATTTGTTAAATATTTATTCATCTGAATGTTCCAAGAATTATTCCAGGTACCAAAAAAGTATTAAATAAGATACTCTTTTATCTTTCACTCTCACACACACACACTTAGGAAATTACTTCAACAACCTTAATACGTCCAGAAAGGGAAAAGGAAGGCTTATTAGCCAAACCCCTCTGCTTTGTAAATTGTATAGATTGTTTTAAATTGTATAGATTGTTTTTTAACTAATTCAGTTGTTTTTGTAATCTCCAACTACTTTGGGTACTGCTACTTGCAAGCACATCATATCAAGAACACACAACTATTGTAAAGTCATCATTGCCCACCCATACATCTATCCCAGACAGCCTGTTTTTTTATTTAAAAAGATTTTATTTATAAAAGTGGCACTCGCCACCCATTTTCTGCTCGCTTACATTCTTCCTCGTTGTGCTCACTAAAGTTTGTTTAGCTTGCAAAAGAAGAGTGATACCCCTGACAACATTAAATATGAACTTAAAGCCAGATTTAAAAAAAAAAAAACCTTTAGAAATATAGACACAATGATTTGTAGACCTAGCACTTTTCTAGTGCCAAGAACGAGGTTGGGTAAAGCAGCAGATACAGCACGAAGAATACACTCTGCCCTTTTTGCAATTGGTGGAGCCACCTTAACACTGTTTTCAGCCACTTGGCGAAAGATGCGGACCGAGGCTAGTGCAGCAAAGCCCTCAGCACATCCGTTTCAGGCTCCCAGGATCGGGTACTTGAACAGAGCCATGATGGCTGCGCTGAGGAGCCCAGAGATGGGGACAGTAACAAACCAGGCCATGAAGATATTGCGGAACAGACGCCAATCCACAGCCTTCTTCGAGCGCAGCCAGCCTACAGACACCACTGATCCTACCTGGGCAGAAGAGACAAAAGTACAGAGCTTAAACCAAGTGGCAGTCGGTGCCCAGCCGGAACAAAATGCCATTCATCATAGCAGTTCTCACACATATTTCTCCCTGGACTCAGGCTTGTACGACCCTTGCAAGGACAAGAAAACATAGTCTAATAGAAAGGCAAAGGTGATCAATATCATAGGTGGACAGTTGACTAGGACAGTCAAGAATTATTCCCCTTCAAGCCAAGGATTAGAATGAAACTGGAGCTGAGCTTTCTAGGGTCAGCGAGGAGCCCAGGACAATCACGGGGCTTAACAAGGTGGCTGCCACCAACCATGTTAATATTCATTTGACAGGCGTCCTTTTTACTTACTTTACAGTGAGTTGTGCTGATAGGCAAGCCAACATTTGAAGCAATGACCACCGTCAAAGCAGATGCCAGCTCAATGCTGAAGCCACTGCGGAGAAGAAAATTGCCATCAACATGGAGATCAGGGAAGGGCAGAGAACTCAGTGGGGTCGATCAAAAGCCCCAAAGGATCCTCGGGGGTTTCCGAGCCTCAGGAAGCCCCCGCATCACCCCACTCGGTTCCAGCCGGGCGCCTGGGTCAAGCAGGCCATTCCCCGGGCTGTGACATTATCCTACCTGGAAGGTGTGATGGGCGTGAGGTCCTTGCCCATGGTCTGAATGACTCTCCTTCCCCAGATCCACAAGCCCATGCAGATCCCAACACCTCCGTAGAGTAAAAGCCAAATAGGAGTGGCTACCGTGGAAGACACACGACCCGTTTGATAGACCAGGTAGAGGGCAACCAGAGGACCGATAGCGTTGCTGTCAAAAGGGAAGACCACACATCAGGTCAGTCCACCACGTCAAATACCTCCCCCTCTAAAGTGGCAAATTCTGGGAGTTGAAGTCCTCCAGGCTTAAAGTTGCCAAGGTTGGAGACCCCTGACCTAGAGAATTCTTTTATCTCGAAAAATGGGACAGGAATAACCTGCCAAATGAAGGCTAATTCTGCCCCAACAAGCACCTCGCTTCTTGTGCGCAAAGGCAACAAGGGCTGCTAATACAGCAGCCAGACTGACCTTACGTCGTTCCCTCCGTGAGCGAAGGAGCCAAAGCAGGCGGTCAGGATCTGCAGGAACTGGAAGAGCAGAGACACCTCCGGCTTGTCCTGCTCGTGCCACTCGTCCAGAGAGCAGTCGCTGTCCTTCCGAGCGGCGGCCCCCACCTCCACTTTCTGCAAGTCCACGTCGGCGGGGTGGGCGTCGGCCACGGCGTTGCAGTAGCTGGTGTAGCTGTCCATGCGGATCCTCTTCTTGGAATCCACTCCGGGCCACGTCAGCTTCTCGATCTCCTCTGCTCCCTTGGGGTCCACCTCCCTGACCCGGAAGGAGTCCAGAGGCATGCCGCAGATGGCCATGGTGTAAGAGGTATAGCTGTTGTTGCGCCGCAGGGGCTTCTCTCCGGAGTCGCCCATGCAGTCGCCCACTTTGGCCAGGTGAAGTTTATGGAGGAGCTCCTTATATATCCCAGAATCTTTATGCACAGTGTGGTAATGTCCGCTGGAGCCTATGTGGTTGCTCACCATGTGGTTCAGCTGAACGAGGCTCCCATTGGGAAGCTGCATGGCTCCTGCAGGCAGAAAGGAGGCAGTTGGACCTCAACAGCGCGTAAGCTGCTACGTAACTACAAAGGGCTTGTTCTCCAAATCAGGGGTCTCCAACCTTGGCTGGCTGGGGGATTCTGGGAGTTGAAGTCCGCCAGGCTTAAAGTGGCCAAGGTTGGAGCGCCCTGCTCTAAATCATTAGCAGCAGCCCCTGCACCGAACCTACACCGGGGCCCTTCCTAAGTGAGCCACCTGTACTCACCACTGTCAATGATGGTTTCCTTTATCTCAACCTTGGTAAGCTTCTCCCTTTCTGGCATCTCCTCCAGGTCTCCCAAGTTGAAAGAGACCGCCCTCGGCTCAAGAGCTGCTCTGTGAGGCGCCTCCACCGGGTTGCGCCCATCTTCCTCATCAGCCATGCTGCTGTCGGCGACCTTCATTTCATCTTGCTCTTTCAGACTGTCCTTTTTCCTCATTAACGGGCTCTCGGAAGGGCTGGGCTTGATCTCTTCTGCAGAAATAAGCAAGTTGCAGCTAAGAAAACCATCCACCTCCCCAACTTACTCCGAGGCCTGTATCCAAAGTTTAACCAACTGGCAAAGATCTGCAAATCACAACAAGGGATATGGAAATCCACACCCCATAATCCTTGGCAATGTTAACTCCTCCTTCCCGCCACAGTTATATGCAATAGTTTTATATATTGTCCTGTGCCTGGTATAAGAAGCCTGTGGCCTGAGTTACAGGAGTTCTGTAAAAGGCTTAATACTTTAGGACGAGGAAAGTAACTTGCATTTTATATTTGTAAGCGTGCCTTGGAACAGGATCCAAAAGGAAAGTCATTCTGAAGGAATAGGTTGGAATAAGAAAAAGGAAATTGCCAGCTAGAAACAGAATATGCGTGGCTATAGAAATTCCAAGATTTCACATCAGAGGGGGCACCATTTCCTTCAAATTCAATTTACATTTAGATTCAACTGCTTAGACAGTCGTGTAAAACGGGAGTCCCCCAACCCGCCATGCAAGCGAGTGAATCTTTATCTGCACATGCATGGATTTAGGGAGCGTGTGAAACCATTCCTCCCCTCCCGTGGAAAAATCCCACCACCACAAAACCAGTCCCTGGTTTAGAAAAGGCTGGGGATAGCTGACCTAAAAGCATAACATCTAAATGCTCAACTGCGCAGAAGCATCACCTTCAAATTCAATTATATTTCATCTACTTACGTTCAATTTTCTTCTTCATTCTTGGGCAGATAAAAAACCAGACGAAGAGAGCACATACAAGAGCACTCCCTGAAGAAATAGGGATGATGCCCCAGAGGGGAGCTTTCTCATAGCCCAGCACTAGGAAATAAAATAACACATTTTGAAACAGAGGCCAGGGCCCCTTCCGAGAATACAAAAGTACTCCTCACTTTCACAGGGTCATCGTAATAGCATGGACAATGGAGCTCCGTTCCTTTCAACCTTAATACCTCCCCCGCGTCCTTTTTTGCGTAATAGACTAAATGACTGCAAGGTGACCACTTTTACTTCATCACAGCACCAGTGTGGTTAGTTCATTGCATGTCAGCCATTGGGTATCCCTTGCTGTGGAAGAGTCTGTTTAAACCCAAGTTAATGCAACGGCCATGTTCGCCTTACATGCCAAGCCCAACCTCATGAGCCGTTTTGCTTTACAGGCCACCCTGGTTCACAGAATGAATTAGGACGATTGGGTTTCCACAACACATTGAACTAAAATATACCCAGATCCACTTTTGCCCAGCCTAATGTGTGAACCCAGTCATTAAAAAATACATAAAACTATGGCATCTCTTAGAAATGCAAATGCCGGGAAAAGGAAATCCAAGAAATCGTGGCTGACCCTTATCCACAAATTTGGTCTCAGAATTGATCTATTTCTCAACTGGCCTCTCATGTAAAAAAAGTAATAAACATTAAAAACTGAACACTGGGACCATTTTTACAGGATTAGAAAAATTAGGTTGCTAAAAGAATTTTGGGAATAAAGTCCAGGTGAGATAGTTACGGCTGAGGTATCTTATTCATTATTTGCATATACATTTTAAGTAATGCACCCAAAAGCTCTGGCACACTGCAAGCATTCAAGGGAAAAAGGCAGTTTCAGGCACTTAAAAGCTAATTCAACTACCTGCAGTTTAGACCTGTTGCACCAGGCTGCATTCCAGCAGAAATGCCCTTGGCAAATAGGACATCTCCCTGGTTTATACAAGACATGTGCAATCCAGCTTCTTTCTCCCACCAAAACCCCCATTTGTTATTTCGAGAGATTCAGAAGGTTCCAGCACAGAAGTGTGACATTCCTCTTCCACGCTTTTGTTGCCAGCATGTCTTGGACAGGGGGAAGGCGGGAGAAAATTCTTTGGAATCTAATATTCAAGGCATGGAGAGCCAGAGTGAGAAATCCACCCCAGAGCCTCCTAAGCTGATAGGGATTTGACTAGAAGGGTGTGGGAAACGTTCTGGTTTAGCAGCAGCAGCAGCTAGAATCCTGGGTTTCAGCAGAAGGCAGCATGAGAAGGAAAGTGGAAGGTCAGATCAGTCTGCAGGCAACCAGGGGGTGGGGGTGTGGAGGGTGGAATACCACCGACAAGTCAGAAACAGTCGCTCCTGTGAGGATTTAAGAAGAAAGGACTCTAGTAATTTACAGAGTGAACAGGCCTCTTGGACAGGATAACTATCTAAGGTTGAACTCAGCGTATGTATGCTAGCCTGCAGCTTTCTGTAATGGCCCAGACCAGTTGCCTTCTAGAAGAGTTCGCTCCTGTAAAGCAAAAGGGGTAAAATTCTGTGTTTGATTAAGAAGCTCATAAAGGATTATAAAATTAAACCTCAATATTTGAAGCTTTACTTACAGTGTGCTCCACTATACATGACTGAGAAGACATTGATCCCAATTGTGCAAGCATAGAAAATGGGAAGTGCACGCAACCCATTTGGAACAGGATCTTCCTACGAAAAGTAGATTTTATGACATGCATTACTACAGAACATTATCCAGAATTTTAACTTCTCTAAATACAAGGAAAACGCACGTGGCGTATTTTAAAGGGCTAACATTAATCTTGCTACCTACAGGGCAGAAAAAGGAAGTATTTAATACCTTTGAATCTTCTGGAAAAAAAATGCTATTGACTAATTTCAGAACTATATAAACTTCATAAAAGTTTGCAATTGCTGTGGAAAACTTGGAGAATTCTGCGGCTATTTCAGCCTCTCCCATCCCAACCCAACCTTTTTGTGGTCTTCCCAGAAAATCATGAGATGGATGGTTGGTGGAAAAATAATTTCTCCTCCCAGACCTAATCTCGGGAAAGCTTCGAAGGGCTAGTTGTGAAGAGAAGCCACATGGCTCCAGTGCAGGATACTCTACCTAAAGTTTAAACAAAAATCAATACGGGTAGTCCCGACTTACAACATTCAACAGTCAAAGTGACGTCATTGAAAAAAAATGACAACCATTTTTCACATTTACAACTGTTGCAGTATTCCCGTAATTATGTGATCAAAATCCAGGCGTTTGGCAAGTGACTCATACTAACGATGGGTCTTGTGATCAGCATGTGTGACTTTTTGACATGCAAAGTCAACTGAGAAGGCAGAGTAACTACTGCAGGGATTCAATTAACTGTGGCAAAAAAAGGTCACAAAAAAGGAGGCAAAACTCACTTGGCAACAGAAATTTTGGGCTCAACTGAGGTTGTAAGTAGCGGACTAGCAGCATTAAGGAAAAACTTCCCTGTACTAAACTCTTGGCAACTGGGAAAGCGTTACCAAAAGGAGGCGGAGGCGGCGGCTGCCCTTCGCCAGACAGAGAACACACAACAAACACCCAAACTGGTGTCCCCAGAGCGTTATTGGGGTGTCCCCATCCACCTGAGCACCTGGACAGAAACTCCCAACTCTAAAATTCTAAGTTTACAACCTAATACACGTAAATCACACATCGCTGCTCCATCGGTTAAACAAGGATGCAGGGCAGTGAAGAAAGGTTTTGATGTTTAAGTAAAATATTCCTTCACCGCCCTGTGTACTTGTTTCACCGAGACCGTAATAGCGAGAGGGAGGCGCTTTTCTCAACCAGAGAAGCATCGGCCCGGTGTAGATTATGAGCCTGCTGTTGCACACCAAACTTTTGCAAAAGGAAGGCCTACATGGCAGACCCCAGATCTGTTAGGAGGAGGCTGGTTTCCTAGACGTGGGTGGCTAAGAAGCCAGCAAAGAACATCTTAAACCACTGTATTTCTCCCCCCAAAAAAAGACTCCCACCTACATGCAGGCCAAGTTTACCGTAAAACATTCAGTGCTTAAAAAGCTTTTTCCCTGGTGAAAAGGGCCTGCAACCAGCTAAAGATAGCAGCAGCCGGGCTATCCAGGGCAGCCCACGTGGTCCCTTTCGGGCCACTGATGCCCACGATTAGGTCTTATCTGCCCTGGGCAGGCAGGAGAGCTCTCGCCTGTCCTTTGGCATCCCACATACCTTGTTGAGGATAAACATCCTGACCAGGAAGAACAGCAGGGCGGACATTATGCCAGAAAGAAGCGGGGAGATGAACCAGGACAAGACTGGAGAGAGAGAGAGAGAGAGAGAGAGAGAGAGAGGGAGAGAAGGGGGCGGAGGGTCAGGAAGGAGGGGCGCCATTTACAGGAGGCCGAACCCCTCCAGCCTGACCCCCGTTCCCTGCTTACCGACATTCAGCAGCACAGACCACTGGACCCCTTCCTGTCCTTTGGCCACCAGCGAGAAACCGATGGTCGCCCCAACGATGCAGTGGGTGCCCGAGATGGGCAGCCGGAGGAAGGAGGCGGCCAGCTGCCACACGGCCGAGCCTGGGGGGGGTGTGTGTGTCAGGGATGCTGGCCTTAATGAGCCCCCCTCCTGCCCCATCCCTCCCCTCCCCAACCAGACCCCCCTCCTCCCCCAGACCCCCTCCCCTCCCTCCGACCTCCCCCCAGAGGGAAAAGCGCATCAGGGGAGCCCCTCGCCTGCCTCCCGTCGCCCCCTCCCCGCGGCCCCCTCCCCCCATGACCTCCCCCATCGCCCCTCCTCACCGAACATGGCGCTGATGGAGCCGGCCATGAGCAGCTCCGGGGCGGCGTCGTAGAGTTCCACGTTGATGAGGCCCTTCTGGATGGTCTCGCTGACCTTGGCGCCCAGCAGCACCGAGCCGGCCGTCTCGAAGACCGAGGCCAGCACGCAGGCCCGCCGCAGGCTCACCACGCCCGAGCCCACCGCCGTGCCGAAGGAGTTGGCCACGTCGTTGGCGCCCACCGAGAAGGCCAGCACGAAGGCGATGGCGAAGCCCAAGATCAGCATCCACAGGAAGGCGCCCAGCGGGCCCGCCGCCGCCGCCGCCGCCGTGCCGGTCGCCGCCGCCTCCGTGGCCAGGCCCGCCGCCAGCGCCGTGGGGACGGCCGACGCCATGAGGCAGCACAGGGGTTCGCCCGCCCGCCCGGCGGCCGCCGCTACCAGAGGAGCGAGGCGGACCGGCTCCGCGGAGGGCCCCGCAACCCCGCCATGGCCGCCGCCGCCGCCGCCGCTCCTGCGAGGAAGCCGCGCGTCACGCGGGCCTCGCGGACGGTGGAGAGGGGATTCCCTTCCCGACGAGGACTCCGCGCCGGAGACGGACCGCCGACCGGCCTCGTGCGCGCCTTCGCCTTCGCCTCCGCCCAGCCGCCCGCGAGCCCGCCTTCGCCCTCAGCCGCTCGCCGGTTCTGTCTGGCGCGCGCGGGACTCCCTTTTATAGGCCGGGGCCACGTGACGCCGCGCGCCCCGCCCCGTCTGCGGCCGGCCGCGAGGCCGAGGGAGGGAGGGGGCGGCGCCGGCCGGAAGGGCTCGTGGGCGGGGCCGACCTTCCTCCCGGAGGGCCCGAAGGTTGGGAAGGATGCGGCTGTTCCCCGGCGGCGCCCCCTCCCCCGCTGCCCGCCCAGGCTGCTCTGAGCGGGCAAAGCGGCGGTTTCGCCCACTTGCTTTAGAGCTGCCGGAGCCTCATTTGTAAAAATTGCTACGAAAAAAAGAAAGTATGTTTTGCATGCGGTTTTCTCTTCTACAAAGTGAAGCAAACGTTGTTGCCAAGTTTCTTCCCACAGCTGTGGTTGACCAAAGTTCTATATTGTATTATAAAAGTTCTCCATTCGTGTTTTTCTGCTGTACTTTAACTTATGCATTGGGTCTGGGACAGTAATAAAAGAAACAAGATTGGAACTGAATCGGAAGTGAAGCAAGGATTGTTCCTTTATATCCCACCTTTATTATGGCCCAGGTGTGGCCTGCTTGCCACCTGGGCACATACAGGTGGTGCAGAAGGCTTGCCCAATTGGAATAATCTCCTAAGAGAAGAACGTGGAGAATGACAAGGCTGGATTTGTAGATAACTAAGGTGGTTTGGGAGCTGTAGGGCAGACGAAGACAAGTAACCTGGAGAAAGCAGTGGCAATCATGCTCCTGTTCAAGCACCCTGCGTGTACCTGTCCAATGAAGTCACTAAGTGTAATTTCATTCAAGGGAATCCCACACCCCCATGATGCTGTGCACTTTTCAACAGCAGATCTGGAGGCTGAAAGAGAACAAAAAGTTCCCCCATCTTCCCTGCTGTTGGATCCAAATTGGTCCATATAGTTCTGTGGAGCTGCCCTGCTCTACCCAATGCCTCCATTGTATCCTCTAGGCCAGGGGTGTCCAACCTTGGCCACTTTAAGACTTGTGGACTTCAACTCCCAGAATTCCTCAGCCAGCTGGTTGGACACCCCTGCTCTAGGCACAGGTCTACAAGAAGATAAATATTAGAACGGTACACTAGCCTTGGCAAAGTTGGTCCACTAAAGCAGAGGTCTCCAACCTTGGCAACTTTAAAACTTGTGGACTTCAATTCCCAGAATTCTCCAGCCAGCTGGCTGGAGAATTCTGGGAGTTGAAGTCCACTAGTCTTAAAGTTGCCAAGGTTGGAGACCTCTGCACTAAAGAGCCTTTGTCTAAAGCAGGGGGCCTTCAAACTTGACCGCTTTAAGACTTGTGGACTTCAACTCCCAGAGTTCCTCCTCCAGTCACGTTAGCTCAGGGATTCTGGGAGTTGAAGCCCACAAGTCTCCAACTTGTCACGTTTGAAGACCCTTGGTCTAAAGCATGAATGTTTGGCTTGATTCTGCTCAGTTCTCACGGCGTGTTAACTGTGATAATGGGGGCTATCTATTACGAAATGACCTTTTCCTTCACAAGCCAGCATATAAAACTGAAGGGCTGCAAGAGGAACCGAGAGCCAAGTTCCAGAGCAGAATTTGGGCCATGTTTGAAGTTCAGTCATCAAACCCTGGGAAGTAAGGAAAGAAATAATCAGTGGTTTCCTTTTCCTACTCTTAAAACATACTGGAGGTTCAAGTTACCAAAACCTATCTCTGTCTGCAACGCTGAGTTGGGTACTTCTCAGTGGCTTGAGTTGCTAACATGATATTTTTATAACAATGATGTTTTGATGACACGAAGCCGGGTGGAATTGCTAACATTTTGGAAAATAGAAGGATCTTGACAGACTTAAGCATTGGACCTTATGCAACAAGAAGATGCATTACAGTAGTAAAAATGTCAAGCCAGGGAAACCAAATACGCAGGTACAGAACAGGTGGCACCTGGCTAAACAGTAGTAACTGTGAGAGGGATCTAAAAGTCCTGTGGATCTCCCTTGAACAGTGCATTGTCACAGCTGCCCCAAAAGATAATGCAGTCCTAATAAATGTTGACCTGTTCGTCAGGTATTCTCCCTTTGATCTGCCCATCTCCAAAAGAACCAGGGTGGGAAGTAGCGGTGACTCACTAAAGAGGAATGTTTATTGCAAATGGAAGAAAGGTGAAATGACCAAGTTGTAAAGCTTCGGTTCAGAAATATAGGAACGAGGTCAGAAAGGCAGAGAGACAGCTAGAGGGATAAAAGGGATAATCCAGCAATAAGTTTCTTCAAGTTTGTCAATAGAGGCAGTGAGATCACCGTTTACTCCAAATGGAAAAATCTTAACGGGTGACTAAGAGAGCAGCACTCAACATCCTGCGTACGATTCTAGGCACGTTTGCAGAATGATATTGGCAGTCAGAAGCTCACAGGTTGAACTAGACAATCCTTGTGATTCCTTTCGACTTCAGAGTTTTATTTTTCCCTTCGATATCCACTCGTCCCCCCCACACTCGCTCCGATTTTACTGGATGAACTAATATTGGCACCCAGCTGTATGCACTGCCAGATATTTACGTGGAGCAGAGGGAAAGGTGTACTCCAAATCGTTTCTACTGCCAAGTTAATGGTCTGATGTGCTATTTCCTGAGGTTAAGCCAACCTGAGGTAATGCTGAGTGCCCGTGAGGAAAGAACAGCAGCACATGCAATGCTCCAGTCCTGATGTACTGGGCCCTTTATTGGCCTCCACACCTCCATGAAAGAATGGCAAATAAGCCTGAAGAATCCATTTCACCAACTTCACTGAGTGGTTACTGTTTTCCTCTTTCCTCTCTACGCAAATCCAGTGGCTTTTATCTTTTTACTTTCCTGCATTGACTGTGTGGCCCTCCATCCCGATTTCTCACCCAGGCCCCCTGCCCAGAAAATGCCTGTCTATCTAGTGTGCTTACACAGCTAAAGGCCTTTTTTGCCTCAAGCAGGATTCTTGGTCCTCCCTCCTTATATTCGGATGGTTTTCCTTCTTTGCCACAGTAAATAAGGGGCCACCCTGCCCACGCCTAGAAGGTTTTGTCTGTTTCCTATTCTACTTTACAGATATTGCTTGACGTATGATTGTAACTGACCCCAGAATTATGGTTATAAGTTGTGCCAGTTGTTATGCAGATAAACGCACAATCACATCCAATTTTACTTTTTTTGTGTTTAAATGAACACAACAGTCTTTAATTGACCCCATTGTCCACACTGGGCTTTTTTTTGGGCAGAAACTGGAAGTAAATACCAGTTTTCAGCAAAAATTATATAAACCACAGTCACATGACTGTAGGATGCTGCCAATGGCCATAAATGTGAGCAATTTACCAAGGGCCTAAAATACAGTTGGGGGGGGGCAGCATTGGAACTTTGAACTGCTGTCTAAATACCCTTTTTGAGGGGGGTCCATCGTAAGTTAAAATGGTCACTAAGCTGAGGACTGTCATACTGCTCAGCCAATTCAGCCAAGCCCCGCTCTGCTTGCTTTTCAAGATCAGCCCAGCATGACTACCTAGCAAGGCCCATCAACCACAACCCACATGAAAATTGGAAGCCCCAACCCCAAGCAGGCCTGGGGAAGAGGGATTTGGGGAGGGATCCGAGTGCCTCAAAAGCCTGACCGGGACCCCCTCCCTGCCCACCCAGGGGGGTGGCCAGGGTTAGCTTGACTGCAACCACCTGGCAGGCAGCCCCTGTGACTTTTGAGTCCAGAGGACAAGGCTGTGCCTTGCTGCCAACTGGCAAGGCCGAATCCGCTGCCTTCCCTGGGCTGAGGCTGGCTGCTGAAAGCTGAGTCACCGGAGTCCGTTTTGTCCTCAGAAGGGAGACGACTCCAAAGACAGGATCTACGCTTGGAGGGCAAGGCTGGAGTCCAGAACTACCGTCGTAATGACCAACTCTGGGAAGGAAGGAACAAACTGCAGCCCTCGAGTCAATGTTCCACCAGCCGGATGATCTCTTGACACAACAGAGGGGCACCCAATGCTCCCCCTGCCCCCCCGTAACGAATCCCCTGTGGAGTTTGTCAATCTGTGTGGAAGGCGTTCGAGCAACCAGGTATGAGGCAGCAAAAGCTGCAGGTGATGGAAAGAGGCACCGGCCACTCCATCAAAAGATCGGGGGCTGCTGCTGCTGTGTCCTTTTACTTATCAAGATGTGGGTCATATCTCCCGTTAGATATAACGCTAACATACACAAATTGGACATTTATTACGTATTGCTCTATGGAATTTTTATATCACCCACTCAGTTCCCAGACCCAGTGAGACAGTCTTTATTAGATTATCCCAGAGGTGCTTTTCCAAGAGGCAACTGGACTTGGTTTTTTCTGGGAAGACGTTTCGCTTCTCGTCCAAGAAGCTTCTTCGGCTGTCTTTATTAGATTAGTTATACAAAATTACTGGAAACCCAAGCATCAAGTGTACTGGCAAGTGGATTACGGAAAAATGGTCATGCGATGGCATTACCTACAGAGCAATGTTAAGTTGCAGCAAGTCCTACCAATGATGTTAGATTGCTGAAAAGACACGATTGTTTATAAATGCTCAATTGTAAATATACCGGCTCTACAGCGGTTTTCTCCTAAAGGCAACTTTTAAGTATCAGACAGGACTTCTGGGACCTGAAACACCTCCCAATTTTGCAATAACAAAAAAAGAAAGCATTATGGGAATGCAATGTGTTGTAGCAGGGGAAAAAAAGCACTGCTTAGGAGGAATCTTATCTGCACATATTGGGAAGTACAAAATTTGAAGTTAACATGGAGAGGCTGGGATGATTAGAATGATTTTCTATTTGTGAATCTCCAGCTAATATTGAGGAAATTGTCACATAAATGTGAGCCGGAAGATATATCACATTCTGCTGAAAGAGGCCCAGTTGACACAAAATACGAAGCTTAGAATGTGGTGTAGTAGTTGAACTGCTGGATTAGGACCAAAGAAATGTAGGTTCAAGCATGGTCTTTTAAGGCAGCCGCCCTCTTAGCTCAACCCAGGTGGCTGTTGGGGGAAACCAAGAGTTGCCTATGAGGTGCTTGTGAAAGAAACGGGGTATCAACCTAATGAATAATGTCAGTTCAATATATTGTGTGAATCTACTTGTTGCACGGTAAATCATTTAGCATCTTGTAGCATCTAAAGGAATGCTTTCAGCAAGCAGAACCCAACCTGCCATCTGAACAGTATAAGATTTCAGTGTTATTGGTGGGCATTTACATCAGTTGCTAAAGGACCAAAAGTATGTATTTACTTGGGGAGAAAACTTCCCATCCACCAAACAGAAACCGCACCAGTTGCAAACGTCTACGTTCCACAGGGGGCAGGTCTTATGCCACGAAACTGTCATCTAGTAGTGGATAAAAATATATTGAAAGATGCAAAACTTCAGACTATTGCAAAGTCCTCTATGTGGGGCTGTCTTTGAAGATCATCTGGAAGCGCCACACATTATGCCCATGTTATATCACTAGTTGCAGCGGTAATCCAGTTTCCTGGGGCAATTCAAAGTGTTGGCCTCACCCACAAAGCCCTTTGTGCACAGGGCTTGGTGTATGAGGGACTGCCTGCCTCCAACTGCTTCTGCTTCTGCCATCACTGAGGCTGGGGGCACCTAGACAGGGCAGCACAGCAAAATACATAAACTGGTAAGCACCTAAAACAAAATCAAATCTTAAAAAATCTCCCTGGAAGGGAGGCAAACAGAAGTTCGGGTAGAAAAGAGAAAGTGAGCCCTGGATTACAGATGATGGCTTGTGTCAAGGAAGAGAAAATGACTAAGCCACCATTACTGCCAGTGCATGTCTTGGCTGTTTGCTCTCCTGGCTGGACTGGGACTTAAAAATAAAGCTGTCTCTGGCCCTGTGACTAACACTCAAATTACTCCCGTGGATGTTATTTGGCAAAAAGGGTTCTAAACACAACGTTTAGGCATAAACCAACAAAGCAAACAGTGCACTCCCTAGGAAGTGCTCCAGACACCACCACACCACCACCGAGGAAAACAACTGGGCCTCTTCAGCACCCGCTTTATGAATCGGAACAGCCAGGTTGGGAAAACAGATGGCCAGCGGCCAGAAGAAACAGAGGGTCACTCGGTTGCAAGGATTACATCCAGAACCTCAGCAGCCAATTTCAACCTTCCACTCATGACACAACGTGTAACTGCGAATCTGGCCTTCTTGGCCACACATTGCATTGGCGTTTTATCCTAACCGGTTCACACCTGATGGAAAGAAATACAGCCAAGATAAATACTATCTGGGTTAAGGCCAGTAATATTCACTCCCACCACCCAGCTTAGCTTCCTGGGGGCTTCTAAGCTTTGGACTCTGTTTCTGAAGGGCAAAGTTAAAACCATTAGGAAGCTGGAGATGGGCCATGTGCGTTTCTCTGCTTGCATCATTAGTTTTGTACAACTGGCAGCGCCAGGAACCCCGTGCCCTGTCTTATAAAGCAGAATCAGAGTTCAGAGAGGAGGTTTGAGTGGCCCCTCTTCAGTGCAGCTCATCAGAAATCTCTGCCGCCATAACCTTTCCTGGTGAGCGTTACTTGCAACATCCCGTGTCACAGGATGACCTTACAGAGTTACTTTATACTGGATGACATCAGCCGCATCCATGAATGCTGGCTCAGCAAAGCGGTACATGCTAAACTGGATTACCATTAACCTTGGATTAAAAAATAGCGGCAATCTTGTGCAAACTCCCAAGACAGGTCAATTCAGTCATTCAGTTAAGGACACACGCCTGATGAGTCTTTTCAATGAATTTGTGTTTCGAGTCAAAACGGTGAACTTCCACTTTACAACCATCCTCATTTCCAGGAAGAAAAGAAACTGCCGTTACCAAGCTAGGCTGGACTGACCTCAAAGAGGAGGGCATTCCAATCCCAAGGAGCTTGTGCTGGCAAAAACACGGCCGGAGTCTTCCCTCCTCCCTGTCCAAGTTCACGCCTGGCCCACGGGCAGTCACTGGGTACACAACTTGCACTGAGCACAAGGTGGAAGAGACGGCCAAGGGGCACGGCTCTTTTTCCAACCTCCTTTCAGCGGGGGGGGGACTCAGGCAAGCAAACTACTTTCATGGCCATTTCCCCAAGGCCAGGGACCTGGCTTTCGGAATTGGGGCTCAGCTGACACACACCCCTAGCAGCAGAAGTACTTCGAAGGGAAAGAAGACTTCCTGGAGAGACATCCCTTCGCTATTCTATAAAAAAAGCCGTCTCTTCAAGTCAAGCTGAATTTCTAGACAAGTCCAGGAAGAGAGATTTGCTCCTGCTCTCTTTGCCCAATTCCCAATCTGGTTTATAGTCCTGAGATTTCCCTGGTGGTTTAACCAGGATTGGCTCTTTTGGGTTACTTGTTTTTAGACAAAATGAAACTGCTGCGACACTTGGATAGCACTGGTCCATCATGAATTTTGCCAATTACTCAGCCCTGTTAAACATGACAGTTTGTGGGCAGAAATCATGTTTCCCCAGACACTCTCTATACAGAAAATCACCTTGGGGTTCAAGCTGTCCTTCTTGTCATGCCTGGGTGGATGTGGACTGCCGGGAACTTGTTCATCCCATTTTTACCACTTGCCAATGTGTGAATACTTTATCTCCCAGATGTATCTAAAGGGAAGTATGTGGAACAGGTTATCTTCTCCAGAACAGAAGGAAGAATTTTCCCAGGGTGCTTTGTTTTGCCCCGTTTTGTCCCCAAGGTACCTCTCATACTGTCGTTCCATCTCTACCATCTCAGGCCATCCTGCACTGGTTGTCTGAAGCTAAGGTTCATAAACTTCACAGCCAGCTTACTCCAGAGCTTAATTCTGGCCATTTGCCTGAAAAGAATCTAGCCTGAACTTTGGTGCCATTTTGTTTGTCTGCCTCACAACCTTCCTTTTTACCGGATAGGTTCCTTCCTGAACTGAAGCACTTGCTCTGCAGTCCGTGAAGAAAGGAAACATAGTCCAGCTTTTTCACCTTCTGTTTAGCAGGAACTCACCCACCCCCACTTGCCCTGGGGTGGCAACCTGCAGGCTATATGCAACCTCAATCTAGAGGTTCCCCCCCCCCCGCCCCCTTTCAACAAAGCAAAGTGAAATTGTTTTCAATTGCTACAGAGACCAAGGTTGTAATAGCTAAAGAGACAAAAGATCTGGGAAGAGCCACAAATAGGGACAAATATTCCTTGTTTGCATTTCAGCAATCTAATAATCGACAAGATTTCTCCTATCTCTGGGTGCTTCCATCTATTTCCCAGTCTCTGGAGGAGACGCCCGTGTCTGGAAAACACCAGCCTGTTCCAGGACAAAGAGAAGCAAGAAATCCCCGCTGGGTCCAGTATGGAGCATCTTCCTACGCCAAGCTCAGCCAGGATTAGAGGTGTTTGTAAATGATCCTCTCCGATATGGTCTGCAGCTCTATCTTAACGGGACACTTGTAGAAGAAGGAAAGCAGCACCTCCGTGTAGCCCACCAGGAAGTAAATCTTATGGGGGGGGAGACTCTGGAGGAGGATGGCGCAGATGATCACCACGTTGGCCCGGCGCTTCAGCACGATCTCATCCGCCAGGCAGCCATGGAAGGTGCCCAAGATGAACTTGCGGATGAAGACGTCCTCCAGCGTGCGCTCCGCTGCATCGGTCTCCCCATCCAGGTTTCCTGCAGGAGCAGAACAAGGAGGCCCGGAGCCTGTTTTGGTTTCTCTTGTTCTCGCCATGGGATTGGAGGGATTGGGGCTGAGCCGGGCAGGGGCCGTTCGTTGCTCCAGCCGCTCGGACCCTGGAAGAGGGAAAGGACCTGGCAGAGGTCCAGGGGCAGAGCCTGGCTGCGGCCGCCCTTTCATTTAAAACAGGGGTGTCCAACCTTGGCCACTTTAAGACTTGTGGACTTCAACTCCCAGAATTCCTCAGCCAGCTTTGCTGGCTGAGGAATTCTGGGAGTTGAAGTCCACAAGTCTTAAAGTGGCCAAGGTTGGACACCCCTGATTTAAAACATCCAATCAATGCTTTGCTTTTTCAGAAAAGCCCCTTTGACCTCCAGGCTGCAGCCCCTATTTTTCCCAGCATCCCCTGGCTCCATAATTGGGTGGTTGCAGCTGCAGCCCTTTTTGTTCCTCCCCTTTCCAGCCCCTCCCCAAAACTCCTGCTAGATAAAGGGCGATCTCGGGGGGGGGCTCTCCCCTTTCTGGGTCCCCAGCTCCCCCACCCACCCCCGGGGCGAGGCTCACCGGTGTGCAGGGAGAGCCACCCCTTGCGGTGGCCGATGTAGTGGGGCGGGTGGGCCTCCTGGTAGGTCACCGGATGGTTCCCCTTCCGAGGCCGGACGCGGCCCGCTTGGCACTGCAAGGGAGAGCGGGGCGCGCGTGGGCCAGGCGGCTCCCACCCACCCACCCCCGCCCCCAGCCGCAGGAGCCCCGCGCGGAGGAGGCCTCCCCCCCTTACCTTCTCCAGGGCGGCGCTGCTCCGGAAGCCACGGCCCGCGCCCAGCGGCCCCCAGGCGCCCCTCAGGGCCCGCGCGGAGGCCTGAGGAGAAAGCGCGCGGTCAGGAATGGGCATGCGCAGAGCGCCCCCCACCTCCCCGCAACGAGCACCCCCCACCTCCCGGCGCCTCCCCCAACCACCACTCGCCTCTGCGCCCCTCAGCCACGCCGCCGCCATGGGAGCCTGCAGGCCGGAATTGCGCCGCCTCCTCCTGGCCGCCAGGGGTCGCGCTAGGGCCCCTGCCGGAAGTTCCGTCCCCGGCCCGGAGAACGCCCCGCCCTTTCCGGCTTCCGCCGCGCGCCTCCGATTCAAATTTTCAAATTCAGATTAGAGCGGGAAGGGGACCTTGGAGGTCTTCTAGTCTACCCCCACCCCGCTCGGATCTGCTCTTGAAAGCCTCCAGCGATGGGGCGCCCACAACTCCGGGAAGCGAGTTGGCCCATCGATTTGCTTTCACTGTAGGGAAATCGATCGATCGATCGATCGATTGATTGATTGATTGAAATGGTCTAGACTAGACTCTAGAGCAGGGGTCTCCAACCTTGGCAACTTTAAGCCTGGAGGACTTCAAGTCCCAGAATTCCCCAGCCAGCTTTGGAGACCCCCTGCTCTAGAGTCTCCTGCTTGAGCAGGAGGTTCGACTAGAAGACCTCCGAGGTCCCTTCCAGCTCATTGATTGATTGGAAAAATCCCTCCTTATTTCCAGGCTGAATTCCCTTCCGATGAACTTCCACCCCTTGCACCAGAGCCCCCAAGGCTTAGAATCAGAAGGCAGCAAAAGCTTAGGGCTGCTTCTGCTGACTGCCCACTACCGGCAGTTCGATCCTGACCGGCTCAAGGTCGACTCAGCCTCCCATCCTTCTGAGGCCTGTAAAATGAGGACCCAGATTGTTGGGGGCCAGAGGCTGACTCTGTCAATTGCTTAGAGAGGGCTGGAAAAAGCCCTGTGAAGCGGTGTGTAAGTCTTAACTGAGATGCCTTGGTGAAGGTAACTCAAGCCCTGATAGCTGCACTGCAGAACTCTAGCAAAATGTTCAGTGGGGAGAACCTGGAAACTCCAGTTAGTCCAGAAGACAGCAACCAGGATGCTGATGGGACAACAATACCAATGATCCTAAGATCACTTGACTAGCTATCTGTTAGCTTCCAGGCTCAATTCAAGCATGCTGGATATTCCTTATATAGCACCTTGTATGGCTATATGAGGGCACACAGACATCCGGAGAGGCCTTCTAACAGGAAGACCTGCTGAGCCTTCATGGCGGCAATGGTAGCCCCCACAAAACTCACCTTGAATGAGTTTCTGACCCTCTTGATTGAGCTGTTCTGCATTTGTTACATTCACATCACTTGTATTGTCCTTGTTTGGTTTCACAGTGCTCAGAACAAATAAAATTGTGATTAAATATAGTAAATAAATTAATATCTTAAGGACAACGCTATAAATTGTATTGTCAGCCACCTTGTGCGATATTTTGGTGAAAGATGAAGATAAAAAATAAGGAACAAATAATTCATGTTAAAGCTATTGGTATTTCATCAGTGAATGAGAGAAACAAAACACTTTAAAAATGTTTTTGAGGACTGCTCTCCCTCCATCCCCATCAGTATAGATCAGGAATTGAAATATTAAACAATATAACTGTTTTCCATTTTATTTGAGTGACAGACATATTTAACACTACTGAGAAGGGTCAGGTAAATCTTAAACCATCCCGCAGGATCAATGAATAAAACTAGAAGCCGATTCTGATACAGGAGAGGAAGTAGCTTCAGCGACAGGAGTCAGATTTTGATCCAGAAACTTCCTTCTTGTTTTATTAGTAAGGTCAAAAATTCCTCCCAAGAAAATACCATTTAATTAATAGAACATAATTCTTTATTGGACAGGTGCAATTGGACACACAAGGAATTTGTCTTGGTGCAAATAATTTAGGGATTATTTATTACACAGGCAGCCTCTGGGTTAAGAACATCTGCTTTACAGACAACTCGTACTTATAAATGGGCTGGCAATTAGTAAAAATGGCAGATAGCATTCTCTGTCTTCGAGTCCACACACCGCTGGAGCTAGGCAAGATTTTCATGAAACTATGTTTTTAATATGCAGCCTGTTTTCAGCAGTTTTCTAGTCATAAGTTCCAACTTAACGTTGGAAATTTGATTTTAAGGCACACTTGAGAACACATCTCATTTTTAACCTGGCAGCTGTTCTTACCTTTGTCTATGGAACTCAGGGTGACAATAGAAAAGGTAAGTCCAACCCTGAAGAGCTGAGCATTAACCAGGTATCCACAACTGTCCCTGGTCGAGACTTTTGGGGACCAAGAATTGTGAGGAGAAACCCAAAGTCTGTCCAGTTGTAACCGACTTCTGAGCTAAGGTTTGGTTGCCAGGTTTAGATTTTTTGCCTGATCTCCTTAGTTGATTAGTGTTTCAGACAAAGTTTCCCCATTCTGGATGGAAACTAAATTCGTACAATATCAAACAGATACAGATAGAAGATTCTGAAGGGTCTTTTGGGGGGGTATCTGCTGTGTTAGATATACACCTGTCACCGTTTCTTTGGCCAGCTCCTCTGGGTTCAGATACATTAAGCAAAATGTGGCATGAGAGCCAGGTTGGTGTAGGGGTCAAGGCACCAGGGTAGAACCAGGAGACTGTGAGTACTAGTCCTCCATTTGTAGTGGCAAGAGGGAAAGCTGCTACCAAGGTAATGGTCAGATAAGAGAGACCCGAGTTGGGGAAAGAATGAGAAAATGTTTCAGGCGGGTCTTTCGCTACTTCATATCCTCCCTCCCCCTAAAGCAAGGGGGTCAGACTCAAGGTCCTAGGCCCGGATTTGGCCCACATGGTGCTTAGATCTGGCTCGTGAAGCTGCCCTGGAAACAGCAAAGGACCGGCCCGTGGTGCCTGTGCCACTGAAAAGGGAGCTCAAGACGGCCGTACGCTCAGTTCTTATTGGCAGAGGATTGCAGGAGGCGATCGCAGCCGGAAACGGAGCTTGGGAGCCCTTTTTCGCTGGCAGAGTGCCACCACAGGCGCCCCTGACACGAGTGATGCTGAGCTGGCCACACACTCCTCCTGCCCTCCTCCCAAGGTCTAGCATAGCAGATGCAGCCCTCAATGAAATCAAGCCTGACACTCCTGCCCTAAAGGGAGGAAGGGGGAGGCACATTCAGTCTTGAAAGATTCTGCTACCAAAGGAAGATTCTGCTTTGTAATAATAGTAGTACTGACTAACCCAGCCCTGGTTTCCGAATCTGATGTACCTTGAAGGGTTGAGATTGGGGCAGGAAGCCGGCTGGGGCGGCTTCTCTCTCAGTCCGAGGAGGAAGAAGCAGTCACCGGGAGTCGAGGCTTCCTCGACAGGGCATGCATGCACACACACACACACACTTGCACACACAGATGTGGCTTAGCATGTCATGTGAGCCCAACGAGTTGTAGCTTTATTAAGCAGTCTGTTTTTAAACCATGGCTTAGCACGATGTGTCTACTCGCGGCCAGCTGCATCACATCTCACCAACTTGCTTTAACCAGGATTTGTTGGTGGAAGTGGCACAACTGGCTAGGATAACACAGCCTTCTAAGCCGCAAATAAGTTGTCCAGTGGCTTAGCGCGATGTGTGAAGCCAGCTCCACGCGTGTTGCAATGGAAAGCAGGGAGAGCCGTTGTCTTCTCCTCACCGCCCCTGCTCCATTCTGCTCAGGCTGGCTACTGACTGGGCCAGCCGCTGGCCAAAGTTTCTGCCCTGCAGACAGGCCTGGAGACTTCTAGAGGCCCGTGTTGTTTGGTTCGGGGCTTGGGGCTGGATCTTGGCTGTGGTTGTTTGGAGAGGTCTGGTCATTGCTAGGAGCTCCTTTGCCTTCCAAAGGGACGGAGGGGGTCTCCGTTCTTGGCTGCAGCTCTGGCGTCCCTTGACGGACCGAAGGCCCTGGGAGGAGAGGAGGAGAGTTAGGAAGATGGAGCACAGAAAGACCCTCTTGGGTGGGATATATCTCTGGAGGGCTTGGAGCCCCTGGGTTTCATGAGTTCAACATCAGTCAGGTTGAAGCTGCCCAGGTGAGACAAAGAGACGCTGAGCAGGAGCCTCCCACCTGTCGTCCTTTTCAGCAGCATTCCTCTCAGCTCTTTGAACAGACACCAGACAGATGCCAGAGCTGTGAATTCTAGAAACCACCTTTATTGTACGGTGACAAGAACAGAATCTGAGTGTGCCTCCCTCCTCCCTGCCTGGTTAACTGAAGAGGTCAAATGCAAGATGTTTTCTCACATTACGTCCTTCTCTTTTTCTTCTTCTTCTTCTTCCTCCTCAAGGTTATTTTACACATCCCATTATAATTTCCCAACTCGGATAACGGGATAAAAAAAAATGCCTTATGTCTTTCTCCTCCTTTGCTGGAGGGTCTCAGGCACCAAATCATGAAAGGGTTACAAGAAGGCGGAATGCTGCTGAGTTAAAAAAAAAACTTCCTAACCCTTACTGGGCAGACTGGGTCACCTCCTTTTCCAGGGTGGATAGACTCAGGGCAGCCTCTTGGATTCTGCCTTCCTTCAGGGAAGAAGCCCTCCCTCTGCTACACCCTAGCAACGCTCCCCCTTTCCTCAGCGCCTCTGCACATGCACACGCACACACAAACACACACACAGCCATTGCCTAAGAGGGAGGCATTTCCATTTTTTTACTGTAACGTGCAGTGCAACCACACCTATAACATTCTTTCCTGCTTCTGATTTTGGAGCCAGGAGGAAAGTTCCAAACGGACCACAGAGGACACCCTTCCAGCAAGCCTGCAGCCGCCACCCGTTGAGGGTGGAGGGCCTCCTTAGCTTCCGCAGGGCAGAGAAGCCAAAGGAACCGGGGAACGCGGAGCAGAGGCTTACCGAAGTAGCTGAGGATGACAGGCAGAAACACCAGGCCGTGCAGCATCCCTAAGAGGGTGATGATGAGGTTCAGGCGGAAGAAGAAGACCTGGATTATTTGAGCCTTGGCAAATGCCAGGACCACGATGCCTGGCAAGTTGGTCATTGCCACACCAGCAAACACCTGCAAGAAGGGAAGCGTCACACCTGGGCAGCCCTGGGGTGGTGAAGATCAGGGCTGCTCCTGGGAATTTCGAGGCAAGAAGTCCCTCGCCCTGGAGAACATTGGAACGGCAGAACTGAGATCACCTCACCAGCACCACAGGTAATGGGAGCAACGGCCGACCCCACGGGCTGAGAAGTGAGAGTCCCATTGATTGATCTCATGGCCAACTGGACAATTGGGAAGTAGAAACCTAAGGGACCTCCAGGTGGAGGAAGAGGAGGCTAGACTGAACCTTAGCTAACCTCTTTGTGATTTCTTTTCTTTGCAGGACCTCTTTTTCAATTAAGGGGGGGGCGCCTGTCAACCCTGAAGCGGGTCTCACTGAGGCCATTTTTCAGGCTTCAGTGTTGCCACCCTGGAGCTGAGGGATATGGAGGGTGGGGAATAGAGATAGCTGGGCTTTTGTAGCCAAAACAAAATAATTTCTCCTGAGAACCAAGGACATCCCAACAGCTGGCTGGAGAGAGGAGGAGGAGAGAAGTAACCAGGTTACCGGCCAGCACCCAGATTGGACAATGTGACTTATTGTTTGGGGGGAAAGGGGAAACTTTTACTTTTTAATGAGGTGAAAACCAGGGGAAGTCTCAAAGTTGGTTTTCACCAGTCTGTACCAATAGGATAACTCCAAATAAAACCAGTGCCCGCAGTATGCCGTTTGTGGCACACACCTCCCTCCACCCGCCTTTCTTGGCCCCGTTTTTGCCTCCTCCTTACCGCGCTTCCCATGTTGATTGTGGCTTCTCGGGAGCGTTCTACTTTGGTTGGTTGTTTGCTCATAGCGAACGAGAGGGTGATGTGAGAGACAAATTCCACAGAGATGCCCACGGCCTGCAGGAGAGTGGAGCAATTAGCAGTGAAAGAACACTTGATGCACCTGCCGTTGTTGTTCACCCACGCAAGAGTATTGTCGATATTTTGTGTGGGAGCCTTTCAAGAAAAGATTGGACATTCATTTGCCTGGAATGGTAGAGGGCAGGGGTCTCCATCCTTGGCCACTTTAAGACTTGTGGACTTCAACTCCCACAAGTCTTAAAGTGTCCAAGGTTGGAGACCCCTGGTATAGGGTCTCCTACCTGAGCAGGGGCTGGACTAGAAGACCACTGAGGTTCCTTTTCATCCTCTTCCTTTATTGTTCTATTTCTAATTTTTTGGCAGCACATAGAAAAGTCAAGGCTGGAAAACCTCAAAGGGGCAGGCAAAACATCACACATACCAAGACAAAAGAGGAGGTGGGATAAGTTCAGGGTAAAAGTAAAAAAAAAGTGAACGTGGAAGGAAAAGCTAACTATTTCACTCTCTGCACGAAAGACGGTGACTCGGGGAACCAAACGGGACCGGAATTTGGCCTAGCAGGAACTGCTCAGGACCTCCCAGCAGCTGCAGATGCAGGAAAGTCCTGGAGGGCAGAGAAGTAGAATCTTTGCAGACTGTAAGAAAAGTGATGCTCAGCCTTGTTTGCAGCTTTGAGACAATAAAAAAGTCCAAATAATAATAATCATGCATCGGTTTGAGCGCTGCCTTTCCTGCCCCAGAAGGGATCCTCTCCGACACCCAAGAAGCTTCCACAGAATTCTAGTAAATAAAAACAGTTCCCTTTTAAAAAAACAGAGTTTTTTAAAGGCCGCTGTCAGGATTCCAGCCATCACCCTAATTAAATCATGAGCCTGGAGCCAAACTTCAAAAACCCAAAAGATTTATTATGAGTGACATGCTGGCATGACCTCTAGGAAGCTGACTCTGAGAGACGTAATTTACAATCACCTATGACCCTGTTTCTCCACCACCACCCCCGGGCATCATAATTCAGATTGTCCAACGAAACCCTTTTATAGGCTGGGGGGTCATCAGTCGCACTCTTCAATAGAGGATTTTCGAGCCCAGACTACCCGGTTCTGCCTCAGTTACAATCTTGGTGAGATAAGCTTGGAATGTGCTTCTGAGCTCATTTGCCCTATGCTCCTTCGGGTTTTTTCCCCCTCCCTCTCTTTCTTAGGGCAACTTGGAAACAGGCACAGGACAGCCCCATTCTGCCCCATTTCCTACCTAGACTGCTGCTGCTGCTTCTACCCTCCTCTCATTTTCGAGAGGTGGGCTCCTCCCTCTGCGCCCGAGTGGCCTTTTCCTTGTGATACCCTACACCTCCAGAAAATCTCCAGTGGGGGCCCTGCAGCAGGTGGATACTCCAGAAAAGCCCTAAGCACCAGGAAGGCAAAGCTAAGCGCACCTGGCAGGACCACGGGGCGCTTGGGCACCCCCCCCTTCCCTCTCCTCCCCCGCCTCCCCCGCACACAGCCGTGGTGCCCATCCCCAGGAAAGAAAGGGGGGCTCACTGTGACCAAGTTGATGAGGGAGACGGCGTTGTAGGAGATTCCCCAAAGTTTCATGGCCCCCACAGTGTCCACAATGATCATGATGATGGTGAGCAGGTTGATGAAGGCCGAGCGCAGGTCCAGCCCCAGCAGGATGTAGCAGACGGCGAAGGTGGGCACCAGGCACAGGGCCAGGTTGATGAGGCCAACGGTGCTGATGGTCAGGTACTGCTCATAAAACACGTAGGTGATTCTGCGGGAAGAGAAGCGGTTCCGGGAAGGGAGTGGGACCCCTTGCTACGGCCAACACGCCACAGCCCACTCACCACGGAACAATTTCACAATTCTATTTCATTCTTTAAAATAAATTTAAACCTATCCTAATTTTTGCCCTTCCCATTCCATTCTGTCCCTCCTTTCGCATCCTTTCTTGAATGAATCTATTCCACCCTTTCTTTGGTATTAGTGCAACTCTTGTCCCATGGCGAGTTGGCCTTGGTGAGTTTTCATAGACCCTTCCGGGAACACTCCAAGGCCCACCCCCTTCCCTGAGAAGGGAGATTAGAGATCGTCTAGTTTAACCCCTTACCCAGTTCAACCACAATATTTATGGTGTCCTTGACAGGTTGTTATCCTGCCTCACTTAAACTCCCCAGGGAAGGAGAGTGCCACAGCTCTCGAGGCTTCTTCCCTTTGGTTCAACGTCAGGCAAACTTTTGCCTGGTGTCCAAACAAGATCTACTTCCTTATAACTTAAACAAATTGTTTCTTGTTGCCTTGTGGAATAACTTTGACCATCTCCCACATGACAGCCCTTCAAGGCACCTCAGAGGGTTGTTACACCTCCTCACCGTCTTCTCTACCCTTTAAGATGGTTCCCCACAGCTTGCTGAGCCCTAAATCTGAATTGCCCCAAAGGTGCTTTTATTTTATTTTTTCAAGAGGCAACTGGACTTTCTGGGTTTTCTTTGAAGATGTTTCGCTTCTCGTGAAGAAGCTTCTCCAGCTCTGACTGAAGTGCTTTCTCAGGAGGGACACTATACTGCAAAGGAAAGGACTGAAGCTGCCCAGATGTTGTAGGCCTGTCATCCTCAGCTGGATCACCCCTTATCTCAGCCTGCTTGGTTCTTAGGAACTTCCAGGCAGAATGGTGCATTGAGGTCAGTCCTTGGAGGTTGGCCATGTCAGGAAACAGGCTCTATACAAACTATCAATATAGTAATTTATTTACTTGTTTGTTTATACCCTGGCATTATTAACTGCTTAGAGAGGGCTGTAAAGCACTATCAAGCGGTATATAAGTCTAAGTGCAATTGCTATTGCTATTATTTTTATACGGAACTTAAGGTGACGAACATATCTAATACTCCTTCCTCCTCCTAGTTTCCCTCACAATCACAACACCATGAGGTCAGTTGGAGAGAGAGAGGGAGAGAGGAGAGAGAGAGAGAGAGAGAGAGGAGAGGAGAGAGAGAGAGAGAGAGGAGAGGGAGAGGGAGGGAGAGGGAGAGGGAGGGAGGGAGAGAGAGGGAGAGGGAGAGGGAGGGAGGGAGAGAGGGAGAGAGAGAGAGAGAGAGGGAGAGGGAGGGAGAGAGGAGAGAGGGAGAGAGGGAGAGGAGAGAGGGGAGGGAGGGAGAGAGAGAGAGAGAGAGAGAGAGAGAGAGAAAGCAACTGGCCCAAAGTCCAGTCTTCACCATTCCTTCCCCTCCTCTGTGGCTCTCCACCATTTGGCAGCTCAGGACCTTTAAGGGTCAGGGCCTTCGCCCCGCAGCCATGCCCGTTGGCTGGTTCATGTTGGTAGCCGAGAACCTGCTTTGGACTCTTCCAAGCAAAACCCAAAAGCCCAATCGCAATTTCATGGCTGGAATGTGTAGCCCTGAAGCTCCCTTAAGAGTAGATGGCTTCCAGATCCTTCTTGCCCTGCGATGGGGGCCACGGCAGCCCTTTCCTTCCTCAGCTCCCTCCCCGGGTCTGCCAAGTTTCTCCTCCCGCAACGTACGTGTAAGGGAAGACCTGGAAGTTCGGGTCAGTGCCGGGAACTTCCCTCAAAGTAGCCGTAATGTTAGCCGCCAGTTGCCGCATCACCTTCAACGCTGCCGTGTTTTCCTGCGAGTTCTTCAGCGGGGTGTGGTAGGCCATGAACCGGGATGCTGTTGGAGGCAAGAGGTGTGATGTTGTTCCATCCCCAGACCAGCCTTCCTCCAGAAATCACAATCCCACTCTGAAATTAGGCGGGATGACATAGAACTCAAGGTCGTTTCCTGCTGGCCCGCATAGATAGCACTGTCCACTCGTAAAACATTCCTATGCATGTTTTCAAGTTGCCATAAACAAGGGGACGGAAGAAATCTGAAGGAGCAGGGCAGCAGTTTAAAACCAGAAGTACATTCCAACACTTATCTCACAAAGATTGTAGCCCAGGCTACCGGATCTTCTGCCCAGGAAAATCCTTACTTGGAGAACGTGATTGATGACACCCAGCACAGTGAAAACATGCTTCATTGGAGAATCTGATTTATGCCACACCCAGGGGGGAGGGGGGAAACAGGGTCACAGGTGAATGTAAATTACGTATGCCAGAGTTGGCTTCATTTAGATTAATGCTGGCATGTTGCTCCTAATAAATCTTCTGGATTCTTTTGAAGCTTGGCCCGAGGCTCATTGTTTAATTCGGGCAATCACCGGAACCCTGACAAGTGCCTTCCATTGCTGGGTTCTACTCACCCAAGATCTCCCCATCGGACCCCAGACGTACCGATGTGTCATAAGCCCCGAGGCCCCTGTAGAGGGAGGAAGAGATGAATGCACCAGGAAGGCTGATGAACCTCTGGACGGCGTGGGCAAACGGTGCCGAATGGAAACAGACCTCCAAGCTACATTTGTGGCACTCACCCCTTGGGACACTTGAAGTTGGGCATGTCTTGGAGGAACCAGGGCAGGAATTTGTTGAACTCTTCTCTGTTTGGCCGGAGGCTGCCTTGGAAGCTGCCCATGCATTTGCTGAAAGCGCAGGCAGGGGAGTCTACCAAAGAGAGACAAACTCTTGGACACTGGCCCAGCCCAGGGCCCCGTAGACCTTTGGCCACCTGCCCTGAGATGGGGTGAACTTCTCCCACCCTCCCTGAGCAGAGTTCCTTACTGCTGGTCGAGGGGCAGAACTTGCCCTTGTCAGGGCCAGATTTGTAAATGCGGCAACATCTGGATATGGGGTTCAACCAGTCGATGAAGTCATCTACCCAGGAAGTAGCAGGAATGGCCAGATAGTACCTGAAAGCAGAAAGAAAGCTCAGGATTTAGGTCAGCCTTGGGGTCTCTTCTCCTAAGGCCTTGACAGAAGCCTTAGCCAAAGACGGCTTGAAAAAACTTTGGCAGAGATTTCTGAGGTGCTTTTGGTGCCTGAGTTTTATCTGATGCCATTCCAGTTTGGGACACGCCGGGCAACCACAAACACGAGTGAGCAGCTTTCTATAGCTCTGCCTCCTTACAGGCCCACGTTTAGATAGCCAGGCGATTACTTCGGCTTCAAACACCATTAGCATCTTTCATATGGAAAATTAAAATCAAAGCGTGCTTTTTTTTAATAGCAGGGAATAATGCAAAAAGTTTAATTTTGAGTTGAAAGCAGCTTCAAAGTGGCTTACTTCTCAGGGAACTTGGTGGCCATTTGGATCGTCTGCGTCATGGAGTTATTATTACACCCAGAACTGGAACAGATGCCGTTCATTCCAGGCACCGAGTTGTAGTTGTAGCCACCAGTGGCAACAAAGTACGTTGGGGCGCCCACCATAAAATATCGGTTGAAAAACTGGAAGAACGTCACCATGTACGAGTCCTGAAGCAGCAAAGAGAAAAGCAAGGGGAAGTTTAGCCACCTAATCTGCCTTTCTGAACATGTTTCAGGAATGGAGGGCTGGTCGGCGAATGCCGTTCCCTGGAAGGGCTTCCTTTTGCTCCATCAGCCAAGAGGGAGGTTAGCTGACTGGTTCCACTGCCTGAACAAACGCCAGAAGGAAGATTAATGTTTAAATGCACTACATTTCTATGTTTAGCCAGTGATTTGGCTGGTTTGCTTAAAATAAGACAGGGGTGTCAAACTCAAGGCCAGAGGGCCAGAACTGGCCTGCGGGATACTTAGATGTGGCCTGCAGGGCCGCTCTGGAAACAGAGAAGAACCGGCCCACAGTGCTTCTGCCAGTGAAAACGGGCTCCCGAGATCCGTTTTCGGCTGCCAGGGCCTCCTCCAACTCTCTGCCAGCAAAAATGGGGCATCCAGCCCTCCCGAGCTCCGTTTTCACTGGCAGGGGATTGCAGGAGGCCCTGGCAGACGAAAACGGAGCTCGGGAGCCTGTTTTCGCTGGAAGTGCGCTTGGGCCGCCACAGGCATCCCCGACACAAGTGACGTCGAGTTGGCCATGCCCCCCGCAGTCCTCCCGAGGTCAAAAACAACCTTGATGTGGCCCTCCATGAAATCGAGTTGGACACCCTTGAAATAAGATGTACGGCTTCCACCCTTTCTAACTTAACTTCCTGCATCCGCCATAAAAGCATCTCAGGTGTCGTTGCTTAAAGGGGTTCAGAAGGGAGGCAGGTTTTCTCAGGAGTGGCTTCTGACAGGGGCAGGGGTGAAATGAGGCTCTGCTGCTTACTGGATCGGCCACTACTGTCCTCTGCTCACCTTGGGCACCGCCAGTTCTTGCTCCAACCCCACATCGATGTGGAATGTCAGGTAGATGCCAGCACAGAAAAGCAGGATGAAGAGCAGCACCTAGAGATGGGAGGAAGGGCCGGAAGGAAAGCTGGGCGTGTCAACGCATAAAACGTTTCTATGCCTGTTCCAGGGTTGCCATGAACAGAAAGGTGGGGGGGGGGGAGGAATGTGAAAGCTGTGCAGCATTTTGCAACCGAAAGTGCATTCCCTTCTTATCTTGCAAAGATTATAACTAAGCTACCAGAATCTCTAATTGGAGAAGGTGATTGATGACTCTTGGCTATGGACGTGTTTTGTTGGAGAATGTGAATTATGATACACCCAGAGGGGTGGGGGGTGGGGGGAAAACCAGGGCCAAGGGTGACCGTGAATTACGTGTCTCAGAATCAGCTACATACAGATCATGCCGACATGTTCGCTCCTAATAAATCCTTTGAAGTTTTTAAAGTTTGGCTCGAGGCTCATAATCTAATTAGGGCAACTGCCGGAAACCTGACAGTGAGCTGGCTCTCCCCCCCCACACACCCCTGTTCTCCCCCACCCCGATCCCCTTCCAAGCCACTCTGCCCAGGCAGGGCACTCACCACCAGAGCTCGGACGATGCTGCTGCCCAGCAAGGCTGGCGTGTAGATCTTGCGCATGAATGTACGGAGAAGCCCATCGTGTGGCTTCACGGGCTCGCATTCAGGCACGCGGACGCAGCAGCAGAGATCCATCCGAGAGGCCTGTGGGCAGAGGGATGGAGAGCTCACGGCGGGCTCTGCGAGAGAGATGCCCCCAGCCCCCAGATGCCCTGCAGCCGGCCTGACCTTCTGCCTGCGGATATCCAGGGACATCAATGCCACAAAGAGTGACATCTGGAGCAGGAAGACGAAGAAGACTGCCAGGGCTGCCGAGAGGGCAAAGGTCTGGACCGCAGGCATGGGTGTCAGGGCCCCTAGAAAGCCAAAGGAAGGGATAAGGTGGAAGGGGCCGCTTGTGGGGCTCTGGTGAGATAAGGAGGCTTTCAAATGGGGACATTTAATTTTGCACATAGTTATCCTCAACGCAATGAACTCGGACAAACTCCAGGAGACAGGAGGGCCTGGCATGTCCATGGGGTTGCAAAGACTCACACCAACAATAGCAACAACAACAACTCCACTTCAGTCTGGCTGGGTTTGCACAGTTGGGCTAGTGAATGGTTTTCCAGCATATAATACGAACCTATTTCCTGGCTCACATCCTAATGCTGAAACACACCTTTTCAAAGGTTGCATTAACCTGGCACGGAAAGCATCTTCCCAATGCCCCCCGCAATAGCACCTGTGGGTCAGGATGTGGGAAGAGCCTCCAGCTTCACTCACCCAGGAAGAAGCAGATGACCTCAGAGAGGCTGCACAGGAGCATGCTGGGGGCCACGCTGCCCAAAGTGCGTCCAAGGTGCTGCTCTGGGGTTTCCCCAGGTTCTGGCTGGGATTTCTGGCAATGGCAGAGGCGGGGGGCGGGTGAGAGATGAGGCCAGCCAGAGAGGAAAGGCTGCCTGACGGGGCCGCTCCAGGCTCAGCCGGGCAACACCCACCCCAATTTAGTCCGGTGTAGCAGGAAGGGCCTTGCTCCTGGCTCTCCAGAACCCCGTTTCTTCCCAGCACCCCAGTTCCAAACAGGAGCTTTGGCCTGTTCTGAGCCCACCCGTCTTGGGGGGATGGGGAGGCATTTGCACCTGGTGTCCCAGCACAAAGATGAAGATGTTATCAGCGCCAACCGCCAGGACCAGGAAGGGCACCACTTCAATGATGATGAGGGACGAGGGCAGCCCTACGAAGCTGTAGAAGCCCAAAGATGACAGCACGGCCCCCAGGACCACCAAAATGCCACCCAGGGCAAGAGACAGCTTGGCATCCACCTGGAAAGGAGAGGGGGAGGGAAAGCCACAGCCCCGGCAGGGAACCAGACCCACCTTCTCCTCCCCATCCACCCACCCCGAATGGCCTGGTGCATAAGCGGGCAATGAGGAAGGAAATGCCCCAGGGGTCCCCACAGGTTGGGGGAGCAACAGGCGGGCTGAAGCCTCCCCTTCCTGGGGTCAGGGAGGAACCCCTTTTCAGCCTGCCTGGAAACCACCGAGAGAAGTGGAGCCCACTGGGTCCTAAGGCTGCATTAGCAGAATCTTGCAAGTCTGAACGACTTCCTGCCTCCCCTTTGGACCCCTTTAGGTTCAGCCACAGAGGGGTCAATGCCTGGAACACACTACCTGACTCTGTTGTTACATCCTCTAACCCGCCCCCCCATTCTTTTAACCTCACACTATCCACGATTGACCTCACCCCATTCCTAAGAGGTCTGCAAGGGGCGTGCATAAGCGCACCAACGTGCCTACCGTCCCTGTCCTATTGTCCCCATTGATTCGTACCTATTTCCTGTATTCTTACTCATGTTTATACTTATTCCTATTATCTTGTAAGCGATTGACAAATCAAATAAATAAATAAATGACCGATAGATAGCTAGATGGATAGATGATAGATAGATGATAGAGAGATAGATGAAGTGAGAGAAAGAGATGATAGACAGACACAGACATACAGATAGATACATAGACAGACAGACAGATAACCACAGATAGATCGATAGATCTAGATGAAGTGAGATAGATAGATAGATAGATAGATAGATAGATAGATAGATAGATAGATAGATAGATTAAACTATCCACTACTATCCACTTTTGACCTCACCCCATTCCTAAGAGGTCTGTAAGGGGCCGTGCATAAGTGCACCATCGTGTCTATTACAAATAAATAAATAAAATAAAAATAAAATAAATAAATTAGGCAGGTCCTTCCTAAGTTTCTTCCTCTGACCATTAAGCCACCCACCGGGGGGGTTCCTCTTGGCTGGTTCTTCCCTGGAGAGTATCTCTTTCCTTCCTCCCCCCTGAAGGCCATCCACACGTTCCCTTGTACCCCACCTTTCCTGCTCATCACTTCTCGCTGCTCTGCCCAGGAGGGACAGCCACGGGCACGGCTGAAAGTTTCCCCCTCTGCTTCTCTCTCAGAAGAGACGTCTTGGCGAGGCCAGGCTCACCACCCACCCAAACGTTTCACCCTGATCTGGAGGAAGTTCTGAGAAGCCGCGAGTCTGTGGCAGCTCTTCTTATTCCTTGGACCAACTGGGACCAGCCTTCCCTCCCGTCAGACCCACAAGCTGGACGGAAGGCTAGAACTCGTAGGGGGATCTGGCATGCTGTCTGGCTGTCTTTTCGTCCTACCAGGATGTTCCTGCAGCTGGAGTATTCTCCCAGGGCCACCGTGATGTATATGAAGATGACCAGGTAGCTGATGGCAAAGATGGGGAGGTCCTCCCAGGTGCTTCGGCTGACTTCATCCTCCAGGGAGCGCTGCAGTCGCAGGAAAAGGAGGGGAGAGTTGAATTGGCTGGGGGGAATTAGATAGCAGTTGATAGCCGCCTCAGCATTTGTAGCACAACACCTGCATTTTGGGCTTTTCTTATCATCTCGGTTAGTTCTGAGTAAATGAAAACCAACTGCCCAATTCTTCTGAAAGGGGGAGGCGGAAGGGCAACAGGAGGCTCTGTTCACATTTGCCCTGCCCTGCCTGCAACAGACACGGGTGGTTTTAAAAGTTGGCTATCAGCAAGAGAAGCGGGAGCCTTCAGGACTTCCTAAAATGCAGCTACACGACAGTTTATAAAGTTATTCCCTCAAGTATTGCTTTATGGTCTTATTGTGGTTTTTAATGCTGTTTCTATTTTTGATTGGGAACCACTCAGAGTCGGCCATAAGGTGGGCAGCTAAAATGGTTTAAACAAAAGCACAGATAACATACAAGTGCCTTTCCCAAGGAATTCTACTGTATTCATAACCTGGAATTTAGATGCCGGCATTTAGACCCTTTTCGCCCAGATCTCCTCTCCTGGGTTCCCTTGTCCACATGAAGGCTGCTGCCTGGCGCTACAGCTGGATTCAGCCCCCCAAGCAGTAGAGGGACAGGGGCACTCATACCTCCGCCATGTAGGCGATGGCGTACTTCTCGGAGTTATTTTTCTGAAATTCCTGGACCACCTCCAGGAAACGCTCTTCCCACAAGAGCACGAAGTCGGCATGTGGGTCGCCGGAGAGAAAGTTGTTCAAGGAGAAGGTGAGGATGAGAGCTTCTGCTTCGGAGTACTCCAACCCTGTCGAGCATAGAAGAAAGTCACCAAAACGCCGGAGAGGCAGGAGGGCCTGCTAGTTCCAACAGATGCTTCCACCAGAGTCCCCAGGGCAGCGGGAAAAAGGCCCAACAAGGCCCCAATCAGGCCCTGGGTTCCAGCTGGTCCGTTTGGAAAATGTCTAGTGGGAAATGCATGGATCGGATAATTCTGGGCTCCCATTTCTCATCAGAATAAGTTGCAAACTCCACCTTAGCCCTGATTCTAAACAAGCTTCCTTTCAGCCTTTCCGGATTCCAATTTGAGAATGGTTCACACGAAAAGACCTCATAGCTCTTAGGGGTTAAGCTCAGAACTAGTGATGGACCACAAACGTCACACCCTGACACAGAAAACAACCGTTGTTGTGTGATTCATGTGAAAACTTGAGAGCCATTGTCTCTTATTTTTGC